>NC_037669.1:21214737-21325582 GCF_003255815.1 Theropithecus gelada | reverse complement strand
GGGGGTGGGTGGGTGGCGGGTGGGGGTGTGTATGAGTGGCGGGTGGGGGTGTGTGTGTGGGTGGTGGGGGGTGGGGGTGGGTGGCGGGTGGGGGTGTGTATGAGTGTATGTGTGCATGCATAAGGACTTTAAGAAAGTGTAAAAAATATTTAGTGATTGGTTTTTATCTCATATCTCCCAGTCAGTATGATATGCACTGAGTATTAAATTCTGAGCAGTACCTTATTTCCCACCCAATGGCCTTTTTGTTTTTTGCACTATTAACTGGTACTCTCTCCTTCCTCCCTTTCTTCCTTAGAAATATGTCTGATTTAGAGCAGGACATGTAATATCCGAAGGAGTGTATGTAGATCCTTCTATTTCTCTGAAAGTGTAATTCTTTCTTATAGCACACTCCTGAATAGCCCAGAATGTAACAATTCCTTATGAAAAGTAGAACTCCTTTTAAAAGGCTGTTGAGGTTTTTCTGATGCAATGTGTGGCCTATTATTTCTTTTTTGTTTAAGGAAATTCAAGAGAGAATGAGAGTTTTGGAACTGTATGCCAATGATCCTGAGTTTGCAGCTTTTGTGAAAGAGCAACAAGTGTAAGCTTTTGGAACAGCCCCCTACCCCGACCTGCAGACTGAACAGTTTGCCCTAGAATAATATCACACCTGAGTGAGCACAGAATTTCTTGTCCATGTGACAGGAGTCTCGGTGATAACCATTTGTTGAGTTCTTCGAAGTTTATTCATGTCCACACAGATTTTCTCATTTATTCCTTACAAGGGCTTTGTAAAATTGGGTGTTTCTTATTTGAGGAAATGAAATCTTGGAGACATGAAGGGACTTACTTGTCCCTTACATGTCCCTTCAAGATGACAGTGATAGCCAGTGGCAGAGAAACTGTAAAACTAAGATACTGTCTGTTTTGGACTAGAGATGCCTGGACTACACATAGTCTTTTCATATATTCTCTCTTGTTATCATAGATCTCGCCAGTGATCTGACTGATGTGATGCCATAAAATATTTTTCATTGATAGTTCCTTTGAAGAACATTTGAGTAGCCATAAGTCCTCACATATTGCAACATATGCCCTCAATTCCATTTCTGTAGATACTTTTCAGTATGCTTTGAATTACAAATCTCGTTAAACTGTATCTCTTGCCTCTATCAAGTTAATCTTAATTTTCCTATTTGCTTTTCTCAGGATGCATTTTGGGCAAATCTGTAATTTTTTTCTTTGTTCCCAGAATCCATAACTAGACATAGGTTACAAAATAAACTATCTTGAAGAGACGCCATCGTGGGCATTAGCTGAGTGTATTGGGTAGGATTACAGTTTGGTATTGATATTTGGTCCTCCTCTTGCCTTCGTGGAAGTGTGTGTTCACGGAGGGCCAGACAGGTATCTTCTGGCTTGGCTTTTAGAAGAGAAAAATCAGAGCAATTCATGCATGCTTATAAAAGAAATTAATGAAGGGTCAGAATAACACCCATGGCCCTGAGTGGAACCCCTGCCCCTTTACTCAAAATTCTTTTTCTCTGATAGGTGGCTGCTTTGCTCGTGGTTCCTCTCTCAGAGAAGGGACAAACTGATACCTAAGGAAACTGAGAAAGATGCTTAGAAATCTAATTCCATGTGCATGGTAGAGATAACTCTAAAAATCTCTGAACATCTGACTTGGCTCCTAGGAGGTGCTGCCAGTCTTGCTGAACGCAGCCAGAGCAATATCACCAGGCATCTGCCTTTTAAACCAGAGAATCCATTCATCTCTGCCTCTTCAGCCAGCAGATGACCCACAGCTCCATTTCAGTAGTATCCAATAGAAAGAACAGGAATGTTTTTGTCTTTCCTAAGGCCCTTTAGAAGCCTCTGGAAGCTACCTGCCTGAATGTGTTCATTGAATTAAAAATGAGTCTTTTCTAGTCTAAGATATCCAAAGGAAGGATTCAGGAGAGCCTTATGGGAATAGGCAGATTGACTACATGTTTCTGTTTCTTCTGGTGCACTGTCTAACATTAAAATACACACAAAGAGTCTATGAAACAAAGAAGATTTGAACTAGAAGACCCTGTGACACAAAAGAAAGTCCACACAGGCTCTGTAACCTGAGGAGGTTCATAGAAGAAATAAGACATCAGAAAGATGTCAGGCACATAATCCATATAGCATTTTCAGTTTTCACTTAGTTTCAGAGTTTTCATATATCAGGTAGCCCAAAAAATATCAATAGATTTGATTCAGGATTAGTTAGAGCATCACATGGTCTTTGTAGAGTGGATTAGAAATTTTTTCAGCACAGCACAGAACAACTGTCCTTCAAAGAAAGAAAAAAATAGAAAGTATTCATGATTTTAGGAGTATAGCTTAGTGATCTATGACAGTAATTGCATTTTATTACATTCTTGCTTTTATTTTATTTATTTATTTTTTTTACTGAATTGCTGTTTGTGTTTTCATGGCAGGGAAGAGCTTTAACCAAAACTCCTGTTCTGAAACTGATTAGAAGCCTGGAGAAGATGGAGATTACTTGTCGCTTATGTCATATAATTAACCTGGATTTTGAACACTGTTGGAAGAAGAGTTTTCTATTAAAACATTAAATGTAGGGCACACTGTTTTTTTTTTTTTTTTCAGCTTAAGTTTTCAGAATGTAGTAAGAGATATTACCATTTTTATTTCTATAAAGACTGAAAGCTGTGTTTAAAGAAATTGAAAACTACATAACCTCTGGAAAGTATTCTACAAGAAAAAGCTGGACTTGGGAGTTAGGGCTGCAGTTGCTGTCTGCTTCTGAATCATTGAGGGTGTCTCCTAAGAACTGTGCCTCGGGTTTCTCAATAGGAAAATAAGGTGAGACTCTTACATGGAGAAGTCTGGCTTAGTAAGGGAATATTTTGGAGCATATTTGTTATTGTTGGGTAGAAGGGAAAACCTTTGAAGTAGTCTTAGTGGGTAGTTTATAGTCAGGCATTCATCTAAATAAAATATTTTCTTTCTTTTTTTTTTTGATCAAACTGCTAAAGAAAAAGCAAACTTTTTTGCTGCAGGATAGAATTAGGGTTGTATTTTTATGCTTCTATCAGTGTTTTGCATTTCCTGAGCATATTAATCAAGACCACATTATTGTTATGTTAACTATTTTAATGTCTTTTTTTTTTTTTTTTTTTTTTTAGTTTTCAGGAATAATGCAATAATAAACTTCTAAATAAAGTTTAGAAGATTCCCATTAATCTAAAGACAAATTTAATCACATGGGCAGGGAGGAAGTGAGTGTCAGGTCAAGACCCCAGTGCTGAGATTATATTTTGTTTCTTGATTGCTGGACTGAGGTTCCCTGATTGCTTCTGAGATCTAAAGATGTCTTGGGCAAATCCTGTCTCTCCTCCAGTTCCTGGTATATTAATTTGGAAAACAGCACTTAACTACCTCACATAATATAGATTAGCTCATTTTCATTGCTTCTCCTTTGTGTAATACCTCCAGTCTAAATTAACTCCTACTTATGTAAAACAGGGCAAAGCTTTTATTACTATTAAAATATTTTAAAAACTGAACAGATAGGAAGTCCATACCTTATATAAATTTTGACAGAAAATGGAAGTTTTCCACTTTCCCCCTAGTGTTTTTTTGAGAAGGCCAAATAATCATCATCATGTTATTAAATTGCATATGCATTAGGTTATTATTAATGCAGATACTTTATACTAGATGTTTTCATGTTTGCCAAAACCAATTCTGAACATTTTGATTTATTTCTGACCAGATATAAATAACCAGTATAAACTGACCATAAGATAAAATACTTGGTTCACTTTTTTTTTCCTCAACTTGATGACTGCCAATTCTGCTCATAATGAGGATACTGGAAACTAAATATCCGGGCTCGGTGTATGCCACAGTAAAACTAGTGAAAACCTCGAAGATGGCCAGGTATTTTGCAAAGTATGTGTGGATAACAAGGTGTGTGTGTGTGTGTGTGTGTGTGTGTGTATGCGCATGCATGCCCGCGCCAAGGTGGCACCCTTGTCCTAGTATTTCCTTTCATTCTCTACTCACATAATGGATCCTCTAACAGTTCAGTATAGGTACACTTTCTACTATTTTATTGAAATGTTCTAGTCTTAATATTGGATAATTAGACACTTTCCACTGGGCCCATTTGAAAAGTAATTGATAATTATCTTTAAGATATTTTAAGTGTTAATGATATTTGTCACTACTAAATGCTTAGTTTTATTTATGAAACTTTCAAAATTTTCTGCTTAAGATTGCAAACTGTTTTCCTATACTATGTGTTAGATGAAAATATATTTTATCACAAATTAACCTCAGAATGCAACTCTTTGAATGTGTGCTTGCTGGAAGAATTCCAGGTGGACACAAATCCCTCTAGGGCAGGTCACCATGTGGAACACTTAGGAGAAGCACAAACTGAGCCAAAGGAGGGTTGTTGTTTTCCACAAACTAAGCAGTGAAGTGGGAATTTGGGAATTCTGACACACGTCACCATTTCTGATTTCCTTTTGCATGACCTTTTCATGCAAGAGCAAAACACTTAGCTCTTCATGAATGTCTGCTCCACACCAATGAAATGGAAGAGTAAAGGAACCCCTCAACTATCAGGGAAAGAACAGGAGGCCTCAGTTGAGGAATACAACTTTTGTCCTACCTTTGCTATAGCTGAACCACTGTTGAAAGGTTGAAGAACACAGTTTCCCCAGCAAAGATCCACTCATGTACAAAGCAAAGCACTAAAGGAGCTATTAGTTTGATGGAAAAAACTACCCCTAAAGGGCTTCTTTCTAAAAGACCTTCCTCAAAGGTGATTTAATGCCATGCCATCATTTAAAAGTCTTAGGCTGAACTCTCGTTTACACTGCACAGTTGAGGAATGAAATTTTCTGAGTACTAGAACGTTCTTGTTAACCTAGCAATATAATATTCAATAAGACTATCACCTTATTTGAAAACAATAAAATGCAGTTAGCAGTAAAAGTGCATGGTAAATTACCATTTTAAAAATGTTATTATAAAAGGTTGTAAGATACTGTGGTGGTTTACAGATGTAGCCTTTATAACTGAATTACATACACTATCCTTTTGTATGGGTTGTGGATAAAGGGGAATTTATTTGATAAATAGGGCTTCATTTTCACCACTGCAAAGGTTTAAGGGTATTTGTTCACATTTATGTTGCCTAAAGTCCCATTTACTTTATTATTATTGTTATTTGAGATGGAGTCTTGCTCTGTCACCCAGGCTGGAGTGTAATGGGGCGATCTCAGCTCACTGCAACCTCTGCCTCCTGGGTTCAAGCGATTCTCATGCTTCAACTTCCTGAGTAGCTGGACTTACAGATGCCCACCACCATGCCTGGCTAATTTTTATATTTTTAGTAGAGATGGGGTTTCACTATCACCATATTGGCCAGCCTGGTCTCAAACTCCTGACCTCAGGTGATCCACCTGCCTTGGCCTCCCAAAGTGCTGGGATTACAGGAGTGAGCCACTGCGCCCGGCCCCATTTACTTTATATAATAAAACAAGTACAGGCTTTACCTTATTTTATTCCCACCTTCTGTGTTTTTCTTCTGCATTATCTAGTCACCACGGGTTGGCTCTTCCTTCCCACTTTCTCTTTTTTATTCTTTTCTTTTTTTTCCACACTAAATTGTAATGTGGTTGAACAACTCTGACTTAATATTACCTCTAACAAAAAGTTGGAAACTGCACAAATATTCTTTGTAGGCTCTAAAAGTAGGTTGGCTGAAGTATGATACCTGAACTAATTATTCATTTGTATGCTTGTTTTATAAATTTGACTTCCATTTCATGACTTTTTTGGTAGCTTTATGTTATTTCTGTTTTCAACAATGGCTACTTTGACATCTTTCTGTCCCTGAATTAAATTTTCATTTTGCAAGGGAAAGAGAAGACAACATATTTATTTCATAATGAAACAGCTAATGAAGTAGAATAACTATTAAATTGAGATGTTTTAGCAAAAAAACAAAAACAAAAACAAACCCCAAACGGGTTGTTTTATTGTTTTCTAAAACGTTTCTAACAATTCCCAGTAGGAATGGGTGGGGCCAGCCTTCCTCATTTACAATCCAGCTGTAGTGAGTCAAGATTCTAGCTTATTCTACTCCCAATTGTCTAATAAATGCAGAAAAATGATGTGACGGTCACAATCCTGAAATCCATTGCATTGTACTTCACAAAGGATATCCGGGTGGAAGGTGGGAAGATGGGACAGTACCATGATGTAAAGAATTGCCTGGAAATTTCCTTGAGTCATGCATTTTGTAAAACCTTACGCTACTGCTGTGAGCTAATAAGAGACAGGTTGAACCCCTCCCCTTGGGATAGTAAGACTGAGGGCTAAAAACATTGCCCTCAGCCCACACAGTTATAGCTACAGCCTAAGTTAAATGATTCCTCATCCTGGTGTTTTTTCTCATATTTAATTACTTCTTTAAATATTAAGATTATATATAGAAAAAATAATTGTGGTATCAGAGAATACAGGTATAATTTTTCACATATCAGGACTATGTGATGATATATAAACAATAGTGTACATACCATAATATATGTTTAATATGGAGTATGGATAATGAAGGACTTTTCTTTTTCACCTTGTTTATAATGACATTTTATCCAGAGTTTGAATCAAATAAATTCATGTTAACTGTACTATTTTATTGAAATGTTCTATTCTTCTTATTGGATAATTAGAAATAAATATTTTAAAGTCTTTACGAATAAATAAGGATCTTTTCCTATGTATACAACTGTACTATTTTCATTAGTAATAAACATCACTTTCAAGAACCTGTCTACATTTGTTTTTGTCAATTAGAAGGAAAATTGTAGATCTTAGCAACAGCTGAATTGTAATGACCATTTAAAGACACATACTATGTGAGCATTGTGTGAAAATGAAAATCTTTCTTTGATTTATCTCTGCAAAGTGAAGATTAGGAGAACTGGAGATGAATTTGGAGCCTAAGTGTTGCCTCAAATGATGTTGTATTTAATGATGATGAGTCGTTATTTGGCCGTTCTTAAACTTTACTCTTTTAAACTGTTAGAAACTATCTTCCCCCCCCCCCCCCCCCCCCCCGCCGTCAGTCACTGCTTAAGGTAGGAATGCAAAGAAAACTGATGAAGCTGATTAAAGAAAGATTAGGTGACATAGCTAGCACCAGCTGTCTGTAAGGAGAGGAGAAATGGGTGACCTCTCTAAAGAGAAGAGAGGAGACATAAATATGGTAGCAATGATCTAAAGCAATCTTGCATGGGAGGGGCAGGAGGAAAACCAGCTACCAGTTATCTAAGCAGGTGATTCCCCAGTGCATTGGCATCAGAAACCTCAGTTTTCAGTTTTTTTTCCTTCCTACCTTTGCATGATGTCTTGCTGGCAACAGGACATGAAGAAATCGTAAATCAGTCTTAGAAAATAGGAGGGTGGTCTTACAATGAGAACACTTGGACACAGGATGGGGAACATCACACACCGGGGCCTGTCGTGGGGTGGGAGGAGTGGGGAGGGATAGCATTAGGAGATACACCTAATGTAAGTGATGAGTTAATGGGTGCAGCACACCAACATGGCACATGTATACATATGTAACAAACCTGCACATTGTGTACATGTACCCTAGAACTTAAAGTATAATAATAAAGAAAAAAAAAAAAAGAAAATAGGAGGATGGTCTTGATTTGACTCCAAAGCCATATTATAAAAACAAAAAGTAGGGGAAATATGCCTAATAAATATCTGTTGATTGATTAATAAGTGACCTGGTTTTAGGAGAAACAGTGAGTAATAACTCTGCTTTTAAGAAGTCTGGTCTGGACAAGCCCTAGTCGCTTTTAGCTCATGCCCTCACAATGCTGGTCCACTTTCTAGTTCCTCTGAATTAATGTCCCATGTGAGCTAGTCCTTATGGGCTGTGCTTCATGAGCTAACCTTGAAATTATCTTCTCACCAAAACTTACATATCTTGTCCTCCCTGCACCCCCTGTTTGTAAGAACAAATGAATCGATGCTAATATAATAATAGGTGTTCAGTAATCAGTCTTTTCCAAGTAATATCAAAATCATGTGTGGATTTTTAAGAAACAACTCATTGTCTCAGATTAATAACTCTCATTGGCAATATTGCACACACTAAGGCAGGTCTGGGGAAGAGTGTACATATTTTTGTCAGGTGGGCCTTTCAATGAGCCTCAAAAATTATTCATTCATGGCTTTTTCTGTACACATATATGCTTCCATTCTGTTATTCACTAAAGCTGTATTATAATTTTTATTCGTGTCATTAACTTCCCACTAAACGGAGTTTTTTGATGTTAGGGCCGTGGCTTATTCATTTATTCTTTGCAAAACCAAAGAGTACTTGATGTAGAATTAGTTTACAATGATGAGCAATTCAGTTGGCTTGAAATAATGGAGGTATCTGTTTTATCACCAGCAAGCAAATGGTTACCTTGTATACCAGGAATAAATTAGGTGGACCCCTGAGTGGATTAAAAATCACTTTTAAAGAGATGGTTTACGGAGATTTAAAAATAGCACTAAATATTTCACAAGATCAAACTGATACATTTATAGCTACCTTATTCTCATTTGGTAATTCATAGAATGTATGGACTGCTACATTCCATACATTACATGTCCACATGTAGTAACCTTTCTGAGTTTCCTAACCATAGACTCAAGGAAGAAGGCAGGATGAAGAGGTAGAATGGTTTGGGGAGTGGTGGTAGGATAGTAGGAAAAATTTAGGTGCTGTGGCTCAGGGAGGTGTAAAAACTGAGGGGTTTGTAGAGATAAATGTGATTGTGGGAACAATAATAACTTATTTTCTGCTTGTAGAGTTTGGAGTATGAGGCATAAAAAGGCATTTATTTAATCTTAAAAACTGTTCCTAAAAAGTGACTTTATGCTTTGTCTATTTCTTTATCATGTAGGGCAGAAAAAAGGCATCAGAAAGCAGGACATGGGTGAAGGTGTGACTCAGTTCTTCCCTTTCTTAAAAAAACCTGAGAGATAAGTAGTTGGTTACACCTTTCAGTTTTATTCAAGTTTCTGTAATTATCTTTTTTGAAAGTTAGTGATGATGTGCCTTCATAGCAGTGACTGATTTTGGTATTTCCCTATAGTTTCCCAGGGTTTACCCTAAGGGGAAAATTGCTTGACTTCCTCTTTCTGTAACTCTATCTTCACATAGTGGCAGGTATCCTGGTGCTCCAAAGGAAAGGCCCTTAAGAGAGAAGTCTTCATGCCAGGTTTGTCCAGGACATACTGCCCCTAATGTGATGTAGGTATTTGGAAGCATCTATTTGACTCTACACTCCTAGAGAACAGGTTTAGTTTTGCTCATTTTTAGATAATTGGCAAATACTCAACAAGACTTATATTGGTACCGACACAGGATTCTTCTCAGCCACTTTGCCAACTGGGGACCTCCATGGCCAGTGATGCCCCCCCGCCCCCCCCACTGCTCAGGCCTCACTCAACACCAGGCTTCCCACTGGAGGCACCCTGCCCACTTAGCCCACCTGCGTTATAGCTTGTACCCAATGTTCTGTCGTTCCCCAGCTCTTGTCCCATGTCCAGGAAGAATGAGGATACACTGATGATTTGAAGGGTGAAGATAGCAGAGAAGAATTTTATGGAGCAACAGAACAGCTCTCAGCAGAGATGGGATGTAGGAGTGGTTCCCCATTCCCACAGTTGGGTGGTTTCTCTCT
This sequence comes from Theropithecus gelada, assembly GCF_003255815.1. Classification (NCBI taxonomy): domain Eukaryota; kingdom Metazoa; phylum Chordata; class Mammalia; order Primates; family Cercopithecidae; genus Theropithecus; species Theropithecus gelada. The sequence continues at coordinate 21,315,827 of NC_037669.1, read as the reverse complement.
CAGTGTGGCTAGTTCTGGGGCTTTTTATGGACTCAGAATGGGGAGTGCATGCTGATTGGTTTGTGAGTATGCAAAAAAGGTTAAAGCAGAGACACCCTTCAAAGGTAGGCACAACAGTGCAGAAAACCAAATAGGAAAGAGTAAGTATATGTAAAATAGGCAAAGGGTGGGGATCAGTCAGAGGAAAGCATGCCAAACATGAAGACAGCTTCTCAATGCAGTCTGTGGATTTACCCAGGACTTGTAGCTAGTCTTTAAACTGTCTTTGGCTTGAAGTTGGGGTTTCACCGGGGACCCGCGCTGTCTGCCTAGGCATTTGACTGCCTCTTGTCACTATCATTGCTACTATGAAACCATCAAAGGTTTATGTAAGGGAGGCACTCTGGACATATTCTGGATCAGCAGGGCTACCTGATGTAAAAAATTTTAATAAAAGATTTGTGTAATAACAATTGTTAACTATTTTCTATAATGAATGAAGAAAACCCATTTTTGATTCAGATTTTAAATTGCTCTTGCTTGGAAGGTACAGAAAAATAAAATAGATTAGAAATGCTTCAAAATTTGAGGAAAAACTATATTATAGTGATTTGAAAACAGATGTTGGTTGTTTGTTTTTGAGACAGGATCTCACCCTGTCACCCAGGCTGGAGTGCAGTGGCATGATCAGGGCTCGCTGCAGCCTTGACCTCTGAAGCACAGGTGATCCTCCCACCTCAGCCTCCCAAGTAGCTGAGACTAGAGGTGCCTGGCACCACTCCTGGCTAATCTTTGTATTTTTTCGTAGAGAAGGAGTTTTGCCATTTTGCCCAGGCTGTCCTTGAGACACTCCTGAGCTCAAGTGATCTGCCTGCCTCGGCCTTCAAAAGTGTTGGGATTACAGGTGTGAGCCATTGCACCAAGCCTGATTTAATTTTCTAATTGCTTTGTAGTGATAATTGGTTCAGATGTCTCCTCCCCTGCCTTTTTTCTTTTGCCATGGATACCACTTTTCTACTTTTAAAGTTATCATATAGGAAACTTTTGAGAAATAGTTTTTTCCTCAAAGAATTTATGCTTTCTGCTATCTCAGTACCATATTTACTATAAATGAGGGAAGGTTAATGATCTAAATTAAAGGAAAATTTATTTTTTACATTTTCTTTTTGAAATACTATTTGAATTTGGGATGCCACAAATAAAATGAGCACCCAAATTTCCTTCTGTCATTTAGTGACAGTTTTATTTTTGGCAAATAATCAATAATTCATGTTGCAGTTTTTAGCAGGAAAAAGTATTTAGTGGCCTATTCCCAGAGCAGATGATATTCTTCAAAGTATGAAGATAAGGGGACTGTTAGGTTGAAATTGCCATTTTAAAATGTTGCCTGTTTCTTTTAAAAATGTAAAAGTAAAGGTAATTTTATTTCTACATAAATTTATTTTCCTTATGAAATGATATCCATGACACAGTAGTGGATAATCTTTCTTCTTCATAAAAGAAAGCTCTAAAACACATGTTGAGGATTAGAAATACCTTCCATTCAACACTGTGGGCCAGGGGGGATTTTTCCATTGCTTCAGTTTTTCTTATTTTACTTTCAGATTTGCCAGTGATGTTTCAAAGTCAAAATTCAACTTGGAATGGCAAAGCTTCAGACTTAAATGGACTTTCCATTAATGAACAGGTTTAGACATTCTATTTTGAAGACAGTCTTAATTTTGACTTGAAAATATAAAATTGATAGTTTGGAAAGATCTATAAAATCAGGTGATTCCTCTCAGTTTTATTAAACTATGCTGGAGAGAGTAGGAATCTGATAATGTTAATGAGCATGTTATAAAACACTAGCTTTGCCAGTATTTCTGTGCTGTCCAGGCAGGAGCCACACTGACTGATGGCATTGTTCCTGGCCTGTGATATACTGTGCTGCTCTCTGTGGACACATTTACATCAGTACCTCAAAGTGACCCTCTCTTTAGATGTCTCAGCAGTGCACCAAGTGAAAGTCCTTGCTATCTGTTTCAGAACTTTCTGGATACAGAGGAGAAAGTTACATGTCAACCTTCAGAGATAAACATGTTAACTTGCAATTCAGTTACCCTAATGTTTCCATCTAAGTGTCTTAGAAAATTTTGTCCCCAGTACTGTTTGATTTAGAGAATAGGGTTGGGCTAAATTGTTACCTAAAATATTCACTGTTGAGATCATCTTTTATTGCCAAATGATGAGAATCAAAACATAATGTTTTCAACCTCTCAACTTTTATACTGATTTAAGGAGGAGATAATAGCACTCATTTCCAGATTATAAAACTGTGCCTCAGGAGCAGAAAGAGGAAGTGAAAAATCTTGAAAATGTTTCCACTTCAAGTTTCCTTCTGTTATCTAGAAGACTGGAAAATATGGTAATTCTAGCAAAGAGAAGTGGTCATGTAAGACTCAGTTTTCTAGTATTAATCTACTTGTTAAAACCTAAGCCGTGATAGTATAGAACTCACAAGCCCACTCAGGCCTAGCAACTTAACTCCTATTCCAGCTGCTACAGAGCAGTGGGTTGTGTTGATGGACACATGCAATGTCTCTATCTTGGCTTTCCCCTTAAAGTGACGTCTTGTTCCTTTGCATGCTTTGAGTTGCTCGTGGCTTCCAGCTCTGGCATCCTCTCCTCTTCTGGCCATGGTGACCTGTGTGTACTCATGGTTACTATGTGAGCTCAGTGTCTGAGTTTCAAAGTCATAACTTCACAAAAGGCTGTGTCTGAGGTTGTGCAACACAGTGCTGAGTGGATGAGAACTCAATGCCCGTTGGACTGAGTGGCTACAACCAGAGGCTGAAGGTACAATCTGTTGTTAAAATGGCCAGTAGAAAGTGATGATAAACAATACCACTTCTTTCCTCCTTGTCCAGAAGCTAGATACTCTTGTTAAGAAGAATAGCTAAATAAAAGCAGTTGTTCGTTTTATGAATATTATCAAATTTACATTTCCAAAGGGATAGATTTTTATGAGGATATTGTTATTCTTTTTTATATGCTTGTCTTTGGTCTGCTACTTGCTTGAGTATCCTATGTGATTCGGAAATTATTGAAAAATATGACATCAATCACCCCTCATTTACCCATGGTAAAATTTTATATCTTCCTGACAGGGAGGTCAATTTATTCTCACTGTTATTTAATCTGAGTTAAGAGAATGCAAAATAATTTTCATATTTGGCTAATCAAAACATAAAAGTAGATATGGGTGAATTTGCTTCATTAAAAGTCACCTGATTACTTCATGATTAGAATTTCAACTCATTACTTTCTGGGGCTGATTACATAAGAGAGCATACTCTTCGAAGTCTCCAAATACCTTTTCTCCAGACAGTTCTAGAACAGTGCAGAGTGTAAAAGTAAAGGCTACAATGAATCACAAATATTGGCTAAATAGGGATCAGAAAGAGAAGAGAGGAATAGGTTATGATAAACGTATACTTTAAAAACCATTATTTGAACTAAGCTTTCTTTAATGAGTTACATTTAGATTCACATTTATTGCTGACTTGTAAGAAATCAGGTGTTAGGGGCATGGTCAAGGAGAACCTGGGGGGACCAGGGTGTGGTTTCCAGTCAACAATGCTAGTGAGAATCTGAGACACAGGTAGGTTTGTGGTGCAGAAGAAGGCGGGGAGAGGGTTCAGAAACGCTAGTAACTGAGCTGTAGATAATGTTGTCAAAGTCAGGGTGGGCTGAGGTCAGCATCAAAGCAGACAAGTCAAAGGTGAATATTTCTGAAGTCGAGTCAGTGGGTGCCAGAAGCTGCTACCAAATGCGGGAATCGAACACAGGAGTACTGAAGTCTAAATTGGGGCCTGGTATAGAAGAGTCCATGGCAGGTAAAGGGATAAAAAAATCAGTGAACAAAAGGAACTCTGTAGAGGTTGGCTTTCATCATGAGGAAGTTTCCTGTTCCTGCTGCCAGGTTTAAATGACTGCTGAGAGGCAAGAACTTCTGTCCTGCTGCTACCTAGGCTCTGCATTACAGGCAATTGGAAGTGCCTAGTTGGAGCTGGGAGGTAAAGGCAAGGAATGGTAGTGTGAAAATGACCCAGGGATGGATAGTTTCACAGGGGGAAGCCCTGCTGTGCTGGCCACTTAGTTACTCAGCTGGTTTTTAATTCTGAAATTTATATTAGGCCATATACATAGACTTGGTATAAATATTCTCCTTTTTTGTAAATTAGTCTGTGTAAAACCATGCCAAATGCAGTCTCTGAAATGCAATGGAAAACATTCAGTATATGCACGTAATTCTGCCTTATAGTAATAACCTCTAGGCATAGTATTGAAAAGTAAACACAGCTTAATGTCTACTTGATGGCATATGTATTAGTCTGTTTTCATGCTGCTACAAAGAACTACCTGAGACTGGGTAATTTATGAAGGAAAGAGATTTAATTGACTCAGGCTGTACAGATGAATGGCTGGGAAGCCTGGGGAAACTTACAATCATGGCAGAAAGCAAAGGAGATGCAAGCATGTCTTACCATGGCAGAGCAGGAAAGAGAGAGAGAATGAGTGAGAGACTGCCACACATTTTTAAACTATCAGATCTTGTGAGAACTCACTCACCATCATGAGAATAGCAAGGGGGAAATCAGCCCCCATGATCTAATCACCTCCCACCAGGCCCCTTAGATGTGGGGTTTACAATTTGACATGAGATTTGGGTGGGGGCATAGAGCCAAACCATTTTATTCCACTCCTGGGCCCTCCCAAATCTCATGTCCTTCTTACATTTCAAAACCAATCATGACTTCCCAACAGTCCCCCAAAGTCCTAACTCATTCTCTCATTAACTCAAAAGTCCATGTCCAAAGTCTCATCTGAGACAAGGCAAGTCTGTTGTGCCTATGAGCTTGTAAAATAAAAAACAAGTAGTTACTTCTGTGATACAATGGGAGTAAGGGCATTGGGTAAACGCTCCCATTCCAAAAGGAAGAATTTGGCCAACACAAAGGGGCTACAGGTCCCATGCAAGTCTGAAGCCCTGCAGGGGAGTCATTAAATCTTAAAGCTCCAAAATAATCACCTTTGACTCCATGTCTCACATCCAGGGCATGCTAATGCAAGACGTGGACTCCCAAGGACTTGGACAGCTCTGACCCTGTGGCTTTGCCAGGTATAGGCCCCATGGCTGGTTTCACAGACTGGTATTGAGTGCCTGTGGCTTTTCCAGGAAGATGGTGCACACTGTTGGTGGATCTACTGTTCTGGGGTCTGGAGAATGGTGGCCCTCTTCTCACAGCTCCACTAGGCAGTGCCACAGTGGGGACTCTGTGTGGGAGCTCCAATCCCACATTTCCCTTCTGAACTGCCCTGGCAGAGATTCTCCATGAGGTCTCCTCCCTGTAGTAGACTTCTGCCTGGATATCCAGGCATTTCCATTCATCCTCTAAAATCTAGGTGGAGGTTCACCAAACCTCAATTCCTGCCTTCTGTGTACCCACAGGCCCAACACCAAAAGGAAGCCACCAAGGTTTGAGGCTTGCACCCTCTGAAGCCACATCCCAAGCTGAGCTGTACCTTGGCCCCTTTTAACTATGGCTGGAGCTGGAGTGGCTGGGACACAGGGTGCCATGTCTTGAGGCTGCACAGAGCAGCGGGGCACTGCATCCAGCCTAGGAAGCCATTTTTCCTTCCTAGGCCTCTGGGCCTGTGATGGAAGGTGTTGCCATGAAGATCTCTGAAATGCCCTGGAGACATTTTCCCCATTATCTTGGCTACTAACATTCAGCTCCTAAAAAAACAAAAATATAAAGAAGAAAAAGAAAGAGGAAGGAAGAAAGAAAGAAAGAATGAAAGAACAAAAGAAAGAAGGAAAGAAAGAAAGAAAGAAAGAAAGAAAGAAAGAAAGAAAGAAAGACAGACAGACACATTCAGCTCCTCTTTACTTATGCAGATTTCTGCAGCCAACTTGAATTTCTCCCTAGAAAATAGGTTTTTTTCTTTTTTACTGCATGGTCAGGTTGTAAAATTTCCAAACTTTTATGCTCTGCTTCCCTTTTAAACATAAGTTCCAAATTCAGACCACCTTTTTGTGAATGCATATGATTATATGCTCTTAGGAGAAGCCAGGTCACATCTTGAATGCTTTGGGGCTTAGAATTTTTTTCCACCAGATATCCTAAATCATCTCTTTCCAATTCAAAGTTCCACAGATCCCTAGACAAGGGACACAATGCCACCAGTCTCTTTGCTAAACCATAGTAAGAGTAATCTTTGCTCCAGATCCCAATAAGTTCCTCATCTCTATCTGAGACCTCCTCGACCTGGACTTCATTGTCCATATCACTATTAGCATTTTAGTCACACACATTCAACAATTGTCTAGGAAGTTCCAAACTTTCCCACATTTTCCTGGCTTCTTCTGAGCCCTTTAAACTGTCCCAATTTCTGGCTGTTACCCAGTTCCAAAGTCATTTCCATATTTTCAGATATCTTTTTTATCAGTGCCCCACTCTCCTGGTACCAATTTTTTGTTTAGTCCATTCTCACACTCCTATAAAGATCTACCGGAGACTGGGTAATTTATGAAGAAAAGAGTTTTAATTGATTCAGAGTTCCACAGGCTTACCATGAAGCATGACTGGGAGGTCTCAGAAAACTTACAATCATGGCGGAAGGCAAAGGGGAAGCAAACACATCTTACCATGTTGGAGCAACAGAGAGAGCAAAGGGGGAAGTGCCACACACTTTCAAACAATCAGAACTCTTGAGAACTCACTCACTATCAAAAGAAAAGCAAGGGGGAAGTCCACCCTCATGATTCAGTCACCTACCACCAGGTCTTTCCCCCGACATGTGGGGATTACAATTAGAAATGATATTTGGGTGAGGACATGGAGCCAAACCATATCAGCATAAAGAGCAAACTGCCGTTGAATGTTGTTGCTACTCTCTTTTTAGTGAGATTGATTGATTTTATGTTTACAGGAATTGTATTTTTTTGGTCAATTATCCATTTTACAAGTTTATTTCTGGTTTCACTCTTAAATGCCTATTTTTGTACTAAAAAAGTAATGTGTTCCCTCATTTTTAGTTCTCATTTGAGAATGAGGCACCACTACTTCCTACTAATTCTGAATACTTTATTTAAATTACCATTTATTGAGTGTATCTATGTGTTAAGTACTTTATATGCAATATTTCATGGCATTATTTTTACAGCTGCCTTCAGCAGTGCTCTCAATCTGTTAAAGATGTTAAATTTGTCTTCCAGCAATTCACAGCTGTGGGACCTCACAGTCATTTCAACACAAAATTTAGCATGACTGATTGGAAAAATGAACAGACATTATCCTTTCTGCGTTGCCCCTTCTTAAGGACATCACCCAATCAGTAATGCAGCATTAATGCTGAACCCCGATGAAGGGCTGAGCAAATGTATTTTTCATTCTTTATGATGGTTTTAAAATGTTATTATAAAATAATAAATCCTCATTTGAAACTAATTTTGAAATTACATAGAAGTGTGAAGAAAACAAACCATCAATAGTCTCTCTCTACATATAGCTACTATTGTTTTGATGTCTTTCCTGCTAGTCCTTTTTTCTACCCATATGTATTTTAAGTAATTAGAGTAACACTTATTTTCTCCGGATATTATACAAAGAGCATTTTCATTAAAATTATTTAATAAATTTTCAAAAACATTTCACTACACAGATCAGATGTAGCAAGCTGATGATATGGGGGCCAAGTATGGCCCATAGACATATTTTCTTTGGACTTTAAAATATTTAAAATGATTGAATTAGTTTAATTCAATATTTTAAAATCAGGAGATTTCACATCCCCTGGCCAACTTCACTAGTCTAGGTGACTGGTTTGGCCCCCCTTGGCATGTTCTTTGAGAGTTCTGACATGGTCCTACCAAAACTTACTGTAGCCATTTACATATAGTGATCTGTTTTAGATTATTTCAAATTTTTAAATTGTCAGAATTAACACTATAAGGAATATTATCATATTTTCTGCATTTCTGAATGTTTCCTTAAGAAAGATTTTGGAAGTAGATTGATTTCATTGAGGTTTTCAGTTTTTTTTTTTTTTTTAAATACTTTATTGACATTCACTTGACAACAGCCTTCTTTCCATTTGGTCAATCTGTTCATACTGTCAGCTAAGCTGGGTCTCAGACTGACAGCGTGGGCATTAGCCAGACCAGGCCTCCTGCTTGTCTGGGATGGAGGGGCTCTCAGCAGCCAGCAAGAGAGTGTGCTCAGGCCTGACTTTCCACTCACGTCTTTGCTCAAATTAATCTGGTCAGGGTCTCCTTTATTATTTTTAAAATCAAGGATGAGTTAGTACAAGTGGGGTTGTTTTATGTTTTGTTTTGTTTTGTTTTGTTTTAGGCAGGGTCTCACTCTGTTGCTCAGGCTAGAGTACAGTGGTGTGATCATGACTCACTGCAGCCTGGATCTCCTGGGCTCAAACCTACCTCAGTTCCCCCACCCACTGCAAGTAGCTGGGATTACAGGCATGTGCCACCACACTTGGCTAATTTTTGTATTTTTTGTAGAGACTGGAGTTTCACCATATTGGCCAGGTCTTGAACTCCTGACCTCAGGTGATCCACCCACCTTGGCCTCCCAAAGTGTCGGGATTACAGGCATGAGCCACTGCACCCAGCCTCAAGTGAGTTTTGTGATGTTTATTCAGAGTACTGGAATGTCACTATAACAATAAATTTTTACTTTTATTTTTAAAGATATTCTTTTTATTCTCAGTTACACATTTTGGGGGATTGTTTCAGTGTATGATTATACTTTAATGCTTAGAAAAAATTATTTGCTTTATGTGATAAAAGTTCCCATTGAATAAAGATTTGTCAATACTACACAAAACGAGAAGCCGGTAATTATTATTTAAATAATTAACCTGACCATATATTTCTTTATTCAGTGATTTATTCTTCAATAATAAATGTCAAAGAAAAAATAAATGTCTAAAAGTGAATAGAAGATTAGTGTGTTTTAATGTTCAAAATGTTGACCTGGGCTTTAAAAGACAAGATAATAATAAACAGGTCTTCTTTTGCTGTAAACATTACTCTGGATATTTTACCTTAATATCTACATGGAAGGCTGAATAACTTTCATTATCTAGTTGGGAAGTCAGGACACAAATACATGAAATGATTCAGAGAATGAAATTAAGTACAGTCATGTGTTCGCTTAACGTCAAGGATAAATTCTGTGAAGTACATTCTTAGGCAATTTTGTCATTGTGTGAACATCCTATGGTGTACTTACGCAAACCTAGATGTATAGCCTATTACACATTCGGCACCGGGAGCATTAAGGAGTTTTAAATTAGAAACAAAGAAGCTTAAAAGGCATAAAAATGAAAAAATGAACTTTGAGGACTTGGGGGAAAGGGTGGGAAGGGGGCATGGGAATAAAAGACTACAAATTGAGCAAAGTGTATACTGCTTGGGTGATGGGTGCACCAAAATCTCACAAATCACCACTAAAGAACTTACTCATGTAACCAAACACCACCTGTTCCCCAATAACCCATGGAAATAAAAAATTAAAAAAAAAAAAAGAAACAAGGAAGCTTAGATTCGTTCACTTTATGGCAGAAAGTACTATATATTCAGTTTTAGAAACGTTTTTTCTTCTTCATGGGTGTCTCTTGAGTTTTTCTTTTGTTTTGTTGATATTAGAGTGCTAGGTGGTAAACTTGCGGGTGGGCAGAAAGTTGAATGGTGGGCTAACAGGTTAGTCTTGAAGAACATAAAATTTTCTTTAAGTTTCATGAGCCATTTATATTCCAGTCTAATTAGCTAAGTAGCATAATGTTACTAAGACAAAGATCACCAATTTCATTTCCCTTTCTTTAAATATGGGCTACTTAACTTGCTCTGTTATTTGGTAACAGAATTTGCTCCTAATTGTGAACTCGCCAGTTTGCAAATTCATGCTGTTCACACCGGGGATATTGGGAATTTCAGAGAATGGATCAATGCAAATCAGTTTCTGCTGCTAAAACATGCATATGTGTATCCATATGCACATATCTGTGTATGTGCACAAACACTCCTCCAGATCCATGCCTTGCCCACAGTAGATTCATGCTTTCTTAGGACCCTGATCATATATTTCTTTATTCACTAATTTATTCTTTAACAATAAATGTCAAAGAAAAAATAAATGACTAAAAGTGAACAGATTAGTGTGTCTTACTGTTCAAAATGTTGACCTGGGTTTTAGAAGACAAGATAAGGATAAACAAGTCTTCTTTTGCTGTAAACATTAGTCTGGATATTTTACCTTAAATCACCATAGCATATCACTGCATAAACTTAGAGGAATAAAACTACTAATTTTGAATCCTTTAGCAGAGAAATTAACTAGCATGAGCATTCTTTCAATAAGCATGTTGGAATCCATTTTCAAAACTGTTCCTAGGCCATCAGATGAGTATGAAAGAGGCATCAAGTATTTCCATCACCTTCAACAGTTGTAAAGTTCAGAAAACAATGATATCTTTCTTCACTTTTTCAGACACTTGAGTTTTTAGTTGGTCTAAGAACTCATCATTGAATAGGAATCGTAGCCAAGTTTCCCTGGGAGGGAATAGTGACTTCATAGCTTGTAAACATGGCATGGCCACACACTGACCTGTCTGCTGCTTTGACCTCATATGACATATTTCTAAATCCTTCTCTGTGCAATTTTGGGGTCCAAAGGAATGGCAAGAGAGAAGGCGAGTTGAAGCACTTGGAACCAGGAAGAGCTGACACTTTAAAGAGCAGTAGAGACAGTTTGATAGAGCAACAAAAATGAATCGGTAAAGACCAAGTGAGTCATAGAATGCAAATGATAAGACAGGGACTGGAAACTGGACCAAACTGGGATAGAGTGGAGCAAGAACAAGATTAGGAACAAAACAAGGCAATCCCAGGTTTACAAAGTAGGATTGCCTGTGACTTGCTTTTATGGGCTTCTGGCTGAATGCTGCATGAGTAGTTTGGTATAATTTAAAGAATGGGATGGATGACACAGACTCAGAAACTTTCTGTTAATGATATAATACTACCTCGGTTAGATTCCATAGTTCCAGATCTGTGTTAAAAATAAGTAAAGACAACTTATTTAATGTGGAAAAACAAAAACAAAAACAAAACAGGTAATGTATTCTGATTTGTGCTAAACATTCTTAGATCTGAAAGAAGATATTAAGACAACTTTTGAAAAACTGCCTTATAATATGTCAACAGAACTACTTCCTGTTGCTAAACATAGAGGGACATCTTGAAAAACTTAGATGGCCAGGGTGTTTTCACCATCCAGACTAGGATGTCCTTAATCTTCTGCACCATTCATTAATAATGGCTCTTTGCTTGGTGATGAAGAGATACAAAATAGTGACAGTCCAGATAAATTTCCTGACCATAAATCCCTTCCATTCAAATGGGGTCCAGGGTTCATGGTGATAAATATGGACTCTTATTAACATGAAACTATCTGACATTTGTACTACAAATGGCAAGAGCTGTGAGGCAGAGTGGAAAAAGCACTATTTGAGGAAAGAGGGTGGTTAGGACTTAACTTTCAGTTGTGGAGCCATAGATCAGCCTCAAAATAACTAAGTAATCTTGGTCAAGTTACTTCTCCGAATTTTGAGTTCCTCATATAAAAAGCAAGGAGATTATCAGCCATAAAAAGGGATGAATTAACGGCATTTGTAGCAACCTGGATGAGATTGGAGACTGTTACTCTAAGTTAAGTTACTTAGGAATGTAAAACCAAACATCGTACGTTCTCACTGATATGTGGGAGCAAAGATACGAGGACGCAAGGGCATATGAATGATACAATGGACTTTGGGGACATTGAGGGAAGGTACCCTCTATAGTTAGGTGGTTAATGCTCACTATTTGTAAAAACTTAAGTTTTTCCATCAGTTTTTCTTCCAGACTCCTCCATCTACACCCAGCTTAAGATATGAAAAAGTCAACCAGTGATTTGATCAGCTTGCAAAGGTGAGTTGGATAGTGTTTCTTACATAAATCTTCACAAAAGGCTGCACTTATGGCAGTGTTAGTGGCATCAGCAAGCAATTCTGCTGTAAGCAGGAAGTCATGGGCTCTGAGTTAAAGACTCTAGGGACAGCCTACGTAGTAACCAAAGTAACCAAAGAAACTAAAAAGGCTTATATTTGGAAAAAAGATCTAACAATAGCTTGATGATAAAACAAACTGTCAAGGCTTAATATGAGAATTATTTTGGAAATTCTTGCCTTTCATGGTAACCCCCAAAGCTTCTCTATTAATCTGAGTGCAAATCTTTCTTCTATGGGACATAATATATAAGTAGTAATAACATGTTGCTCTGTGACAGCTGGTATTTTATGGTTAAGTTCAGATCCAAAATAATTAGATAAAATATCAGTGGTAAGAAACAGAAATTTATATTTATGCTAACGTGCTAGCTCAAAATTGAAGTAAACATTACTTGACATTCTGGAGATTGTCTTTAGACAAAGACCTGCCAAGGATTGCCTTTCCTATAGGTGATGAAGACTCAGCAGTAGCTGCCTTTTGTGAAAGGAAAATACAAGTTGCATAGCTATGGTTTTATATATCTTTTGCTTTCACCTGTGTTTTGGAACATTGTATGACTGCTTCTAACTTGTTCCTTTTTAAACTTTTCGATCCATCTCATCATTGGTCAGAGACAATATGGTAGAGAAAAAAGGCAAAAAAATTCTGGGAAGATAGGAATCCAAATCTGGGTTTCTTCATAGACTGTGTCATATTGGGGAAGATAATTTACTCCTCTGAGCCTCAATGTCCTAATCTTTTAATTGGGAATAATAAGAAGTCCTGGCCAGAAGTGTGGCTCATGCTATAATCTCAACATCTTAGGAGGCCAAGGTAAAAGGACTGCTTCAGTCCAGGATTTCAAGACAAACCTGGGCAACATCATGAGACCCTGTCTCTACAAAAAAAAATTTAAAGAAAATTATCCAGGTGTGGATCCAGGTGTGGTGGTGCATGCAGGTAATTCTAGCTACTCAGGAGGCTAAGGCAGGAGGATTGCTTGAGCCCAGACATTTGAGATTGCAGTTAGTTATGGTCATGCCACTGCACTTTAACCTGGTGATGGAGTAAGACTCCATTACTATATTAAAAAAATAATAGTAAGTCCAATCTCACGTATATTGAATGAGATAATATTTATGAAAAATTATATCACAAACTACAAATGCTGTGTTATAATTACTATTCATGACATCATGAGCAGATCTGGAATCCTAGAAAGCAAAGTGTCTATAAAGCAATGAAATTTATTTAAGGGACGATAAGAATTTGCAAGTGAAGCATTCCTTAACTAGGAATGCTGTTCACAGAATTAGAAATATTTTTGTTCAATATATATGCACAGTGTCCTGTATCTGTTGATGTACCTGGGCATGATCAAGTTTTTGCAGATTCCAAGAAGAACAATCTAGATTTGGTGCATTGAGAATGTCTACTGCCTAAGGGCCACATCGCCAGAGCACACCTCGTGCCTTCAGTCTTGTTTACCGTCGTTATTTGTTGATAGTAGAACCAGTGGGATCCTCTGAGTGTACAGTTGATGTTCAGTCTTTGCTTCAATGTCTTTTTTTTTTTGTTCCTTTTTAAAAAAATTAAATGGATTGAAGAAAAAGTTTGATTCTCATGGAGTGACACCATTTCCTTCTTTCATATATTTGGAGTTCCTTCTAGAATACCATGGGGAATTTGTTATTAATTTCTGTAGCTGGATTATCTCACCAGTATCTACAGAGTGGCACTAATTCTACTATCATGAAATTGATCCTTCTCAAGGGAGTTGTGGAAACACCCTTTATAAGGAGGCTCCTCCATTCAGACGACCCACATTATATAATTGCACACCCAGTTTTGGCCATGTAAACAGAAATAGCTTTATCATCTTGCAGCATGGCTGGGGATGTGAACATTTTGGATATACAGGGTTTTGTGAAAAAAATATTGTGAAAGTTATCTTTATTAGTGTGGGTTTACCACAGTTGGAGTGACTTCTATTTTACTCATGGACATTTATGAGTACCGTTACAAATTCTGTGTCATGCTGGGCCCAGTCTGCTTCTCCACATTCAAGGTCACTATCTATCAGATGAGCGGCTGGCTGTGAAAATTCTTGACATCATTTTGGTGACTGTAAAGAACATACCTCTCTGAAAGTTGTCTTTCTTTTCAATTTTATACTTCCTTGCATATGTAAGCTGAACACTGGTATGACTATGTTGAGTTGGAACAGGGATGATGTTTCTTAATTGATCTTCAGATATCCTGCAGTTCCTGTGTTCTGATCACCCTGCTGAGAAAAGCACTTTACTTGGCTTTTTGAGTAACATTTATGTTAGGTCCTTCCCTTTTAATTTCTGGGAGGTGTAAAGTTTGTTCAGGCTTTTCCTCAGGTCACTACAAATGTCAATATTGTTTAGCCAAGTGGCTGTGACTGATGAACTCTGGATACAATATAATCCCTTAACAATATTGTCTAAGAAAGTCTTAGTTTTGCAAAAATTATTGTGAACTAACCCAAACCTAAATTTACTGCACTGAGGAACCCTGGGTACAAAACCATTAAATCTACAAACAATTCACTACATACATCACAATAGTAAGTAATAAATAGTAACAAGAATCACTAGGTACCAGGGTGTTTACATTATGTCTTACATTTCCTCAGCCATTCTTTTGTTAATTATCAGAAAAGTATATAAAAGTCCTTTTGATCATCACTGGCCAAAGGTTATGGACTATATATAGATATCTGAACTCCTGTGGGGGTAGACAATATACTAGGATGTAAATCACATAAAAAATGAAAACAAATGACAGAAAGAATTAAAAAGTTTATGGATGAATGCTGCATAGGAAAAAAATTTTTTTTTTCATACCCAAAACCTCATACACGCTGGTAGAAAGAGAATGGGCTTTAAGAATATCAGAAAGAAATAACCGATTACTGCTGAAGAAGCTGGTCCTGATGGAAAACATGTACTTTCTTGTTTTTGCAGTTTGGGTAGCTCTGTGTTCTCAGTGCTGCATCCACTGTTGGAAACAGAAGGGAAATTGTTCTAAATTTTGTAAAAGCCAGGTTTAGTCATGCCCAGGTCTGGGGACTTGAGTGCTCCCTGAGCCTCACATCTTTGGAATATGTGAGAGAACAAAAGAGGTTTTGCCAAGATTGGCTTTCCTTTCAGACTTTCCCTTCACTACATTCCAGAACAGGGGAGCACGTGGTTTTGGAACAGACCCACTGTCAGTTTGTTTAGAATCACATGGCAAAATGCTGTGGGTTACCAGGACAGGCAGTTCATTTGCTACTTCTATTCATCTCCCATCCTGAGTTTTTAGGTAGTTTGGGGAGTTTTGGTTCTTTAAGAACAGGTTTAATTCAGTGTATAAAGTATTAAAACATTTTTCCTCCACTGAATGTCAGTTAAACCACTTTCTCTGAGTTCATAAGCTCCTCCATGGTTATAATTTAGGCAAGTTTGGAAGCTGTCATGCCATTAGGGTGCTTCTTAGTTACTCATCAAGTATTTATTGACTGGCCGAAAGAACAATAATATTTTGGTAAGTACTTGGGCAAACATTAAAGGTCAATAAGTCTGGGGATCTGAAAGATGCCTCAGTTTTATCCAGAGAAGAAGTTAGGCACTAAAAGAATCAGAGTTAGTAATCATGCAAGCATAGTTTCCTGATAGATGAACAGGTGTCTTTTTAATTTTCAGTAAAATAGCTGGAGTGCAATTTTAAGCCTCTTACCACTTTTAGGAACTTCTAGTACGGAAAAAGGAAGGTGTCCGTAAGGATTTCCATGAGTGTGGACTGAACCACTTCATCAGCTGGAGAACAGGACGGCAGAGAGTATGTGCATAAACTGAAAGAGCCACAGCCTGTGGCCAGGCGGTGTCTTCACACGTTGGGGATCAGGAATTGGTCCAAACTTCATAAATTCACAATGTACTCAACGCTGTGCAATTAGAATGGTTTATTCACCTAGAAAAGTAATGCCCGCCAAGTCATATTTCTAGCATAACCACAAGAATTCAAAAGCTTCCTGGACTGAATATTAGCTAGGCCCTTTCCTGGAGGAATTGTCACACAGATAGAGAAGCAGCCAGGAGTCAACATTAGCCCTGAGCCCTGAGCATCTTCTTTCCTCAACAACTGTTTATTGAATGCTTGCTGTATGCCAGGCGCTGGGCAAGATGCATAGGGAACAAAGATGGATGAAGCATAGTCTAACCTTGAGGAGCTTACCAACTAGGTGGGAGACACACATGCTCATAACTACTGATGAAAAAGTGTGATAAATTCTGCAATACTGGTTGAACAAAGTGCTGTGAGCACAGGGGAGGGAGAGTTAAGCACTAGTTAACAACTGTGAAGAATTGCTTCACAGTTGAGAGGGTTTTTACAGGTTACCTAGTTCTTTTACCCAATGCCGGGATTCTTACCATAGCATCCCTGGCTGATGTTAATTTTGTCTTTGCTAAATTTCCTTCTAGAAGTGGCTCAATGCATTTTCAGGCATCTCTATTAAATTAATTGATGCAAATGGTTATCTGAACACTTGTCAGGCATTGTTCTGAGTCTATCATATCTGTCATCTCATTTAGTCCTTAATTTAGTCCTTACCTAAGGAGAGGTGCTTCTAATATTGCTTTTTTTCTAATGAACAACTAGTTTGCCAAGTTTACATATCCAACAATGGCTGGAACCAAGTCTTAAATCCACTGTCTGATTTCAAAGCTGTGTTCCTAACCTTCCTGATACACTCATGTGTTTCTATTCTGCCATTTGCTGAGAAAAAGAGGAAGTTAAATTTCTGTTTTTTGACAGCTCTTAAGATATTTCAAGAGATCATTCGTGTATCTGTGTGGCACTCACCTGCGACATCCAACTCTCTCTAGTCATTCACTGTAAGTTCTTTCAAATGTTCCCCAAAAGACCTGTTTTTTCAGACCCTTTACCATCCTTGCCATCTCTGAAGCCTCCCCTGTTTGTTGATGAGTCTCCTAAGATGTCTGCAGAATCAATACAGCATTTCAGAAGCGGTATGCCTACCACTGAATAAAATGGGTGTGGCATCTCTTTACCTGGAAAGTGTTCATTTGTAGTGGCAGCCACATCACATTCTTGACTTTCAATTTGCTGTCAAGAAAGCTCATAGGTCTATTTTCCTCCCTAATTTTTTTTTTTGCCTTAACTAAATTTATACCTTATTTGCAGGATTTTTGGGAGCATGCTCAATTCACCTTATTCAGAAAGTCTTCCTAATACCATTTTAGAAAGCTTGCTTAAGCCTTAATTAGAGATTCATTTGATGACATTAGTCATATTAATATTCATTTGGGACCTGTATAAATGTTTTAGTGGTAGTTAAGATTTAAAAACTTGAATATCCAGTCCTATAAACGTTACAAGTCCTATCCTAACTACCACTGCAGAAACTTAGATAATTTGGAAGATCATTAGATTTTCAAGGTGAACCAGATTTTAAATATAAATCCTAGGTATTTGATAGTATTGCAAAATTATTCTTTTAAAGTTACTTGAAGCATTGGTATTGATTATCTAAGCTATTAAAAAGGAAAAATAAAGATACTTGAAGCTAAGGGTACTTAAGCATAAAAATATATATTATGGGAACAAAAAGAGCCACTTTTTGTTGAAAGTGAAAGGATAATTATTTTACTTTATTATTTTCATGTCAGCACAGGGTAATGTGCTGACACTGTAACAAGGTTTGAGGGAAGCACATTTCACACATGCATATGAAAACCCAATCATTATGTTTATAAACTACAAAAGGATTGAGAATTGTTTTTTACACTGAAATTTGAGGAATACAGTTTGTTTTTCTAGGGCTTTCCCTGATGGAAATGATCACCATGCATAATGGCTATATTTTAGATCAAATGTTATGCTCCACATTAGCAAGTCATTCATTTGATCAGGCAAGGAAAACCCATTTTTCTGGACCATATTTTTATGCTTAGGTTTAATAGTTTGCAGAATGATCTCAATAAGTTGTTTAAATCTGTTTTTGGAAAGGAGTCCTCAATCAGAATTCTCAAAGAACAGCTCTTGCTCAGGTTTCTCTCTGCACTTCTTCATTATAATTATCTGTATCTAGATCTGTGGTTCTCCAAGTGGGGTCCCTGGACCAGCAGCATCAGCATTGTCTGGGTCCATTCCCAAAGTGCACATCTCAGATGTCACCCAGATCTGCTGCATCAGAAGCTAGGCTGATGGGGTCAACCATTATGTGTTTTAATATGTCTTCCACGTAATTCTGATGCTTGCTAAGTTGGAGAACCAAGGAGCGACATTATTTCAAACTTTTAAAAATTATTCAATTATGTTGGGCCAAATTCTGATAGAACAGAACGAGGAGAATGCTCTACTTCTACTGTGATTACATGGGTCAGACAACTTGGTCATGTGCCTGGCAGAGAAACCTCACTGCTGTGTTTCCCCACTCATATAAAACAATGAATTGTTTGCTCTTTCTTTAGGAAATCAAACTAGGTATCCTGGAGTGCCTAGACCTAAAACTGATAGAACAGCACTTATCTCAGCAGTCCAATCAAATTCTGCACCCTAATATAGAAAGAAATACCCTTAAGAAAAGATTCTTAAAGATAAGAAAATTCTCACTCTTTGAAAGTCTGCATGAAATAACTTAGCAACCTAAATTTTAGTCGGAAGGAGCTTAGAGAGTTTCTTCAGTTTTATTGCTGTCAAAAGGAACGTTTTGCTCAAATAGATAAGACTTCTTTTCTGGTCTTAAAAGCCTCTAAAGACAGTCGCAATCACCTGTAATCACTTTGTTACTAAACTTAAAGTTCAACAGCTGTAAATGTCAGAAAATGCATTTTTTACATTTCCTACGTTATTTGCTGTGTTAGGGTCACATGGCAATTCAAGTATTGCCTAAAACCATTTTTCATAGTTGACAGTTTGGACACTTCAGTTGCCAAATTATGTTGTGCTTTGAAGCAGATAAGCCTCTAGGGCTTGTGAAAACACAGCTTTGGAGAAGATAACCCTCTAGGGCTTGTGAAGAGGGGACAGATCTGACTCTGCCCAAATCAATACAGACTCTTCTCACCCCAACCCAAATCTCTTTAGTCTGAATACTGGAGGAGGGGAAATCCTTAGAGTTGAGACATTAGCCTGTGAGTGTGTGTGGGGGTGTGTGTGTGTGTGTATGTTTTTGTGTGTGTGTGTGTGTGTGTGTGTGTGTGTGTGAGAGAGTGTGTGTGTGTATGTTTGTGTGTGTGTGTGTATGTGTGTGTGTGTGTGTGTGGTGGGGGATATGTGTAAGCGGGGGTGCTTTCTGTCTAAAGCTAGTAGGAGATCCTCACAGGTCATGCACACATTCATCACATGGAGTAAAATAAATAAAGTGAAATTATTTTATGTTTTACCTACCATCTCAAGCCTGTTCAACAAACCAGTTAAAAGGGCTCAGACTTTTAAAGTGCGGGTACAATGTCAAATGATACTCAAATGGATTTTTAAGAATAGAATTATCACCCTATTACTTAAGGATTACACTTGTCTTAAATATCATAGGCACTTTCAACTCAATAATTATTCCTTGTGATTTATATATGTAAGCTATGGCAGTTTGGTAAAATAATCGTACACTTTTATAATGATGAGTTAAGATTTATTGTTTTGTTATCAGGAGTTTCTGAGAACATTTTATTCCTTTCCTATTTTTAGCTGTGATGACACTTCAGACATTATAAAATGTAGAGTTCACCTACTGGGGTAGGGTTGAGTCAAGCTGATCATTCTCACTCTGGAGAGCTCTGTTAGAAAATCCTTCCTTTCACTGAGCTGAGGCAGCTCTCCTTGCACATTGTTTCCAGGACAACAGGAGACTGTCATTATGAGAGGCTCATCATGAGTCTATGACTCTCTGTAGAGACAGGGAAAAGAAGAAAATATTTTATCCATTTCACAGCCAAGAACAGACACAGACACAAGTACCATAAAAGAGGGGATGGGATTCAAATTATTGAGTAGGGATTTTGATTTTCATACTCAGAGCAGACCAGAGTTTCCATATTAGTGTCTCCTGAAGACATTGTATTTGTTTTGCTGAATTGAAAGAAAGACAAAATGTGTTCTCTCGACCCATGCCATCCAGTAGAAATATAATGTGAGCCATATATGTACTTTTAAATGTTCTAGTAACCACACTAAAAAGGTAAACAGAAAAAAGTGCAGTTAATTTTAACAATATATTTATTGTAGTGGATACAAGATATTATGATTTCACAATGTAATCATTATAAGAAATTAATGGTATCCTTTTTTTGTATTAAGTTTTCAAAAATCCAAGCACACCTCAGTCTGGACTAGCCACATATCAAGTTCTCAGTGGTCACAGGTGGATAGTGGCGACCTATTGAACAGCACGACTCTGGAATCTCCTGTTTCTACACTGCCCTATGGCTTCAACTTCCCTTCCCCACCCAAAATACAGAGTGTCTTTGCAGACATTGACTTCCTGTCTCCGGAAGTGTTTGAGTAGAGGGTGGGTGACTACCATTTGGTGGGAATATTGTGGAACTCTGAATAAAGAGCATCAGTGGAAGTTTGGACAACGAAAGTGTTAAAAGCCTTTCTAATCCCTGAGTTTTGTGATACTGTGATACTGAGAAAGGAAACATGAAATTGTGGGTTTGGAAAGAACTTCTTTCCATATTAGATGTGCTATTTCCTGCCATTATTTCTTGATTTGTAATTCACTTCTTTGCTACTTATAGTATGAATGCAATGATTACTTATAGGGTGCTATATAGCATATAAACCACTCTCATAAACACGAATGATTCATTCAATTATTTCCTCACTCACTTAGTAAAAGCATATTAGTCCCTACAATGTATTAGTCTCTGTTCCAGGAGCTGGAATGTATTAACCACAGTGGGTAAGCTAGGCACAGCCCCTGGGTCCATAAAAGATTCAAGCTCACTTGTTCCTACTCTTCCTTATCTCTGGTTTTTGGAATCTCCCCACCCACGTTTGGCTTGAGTCACCAGGAGTCATACACCGACTAATATGAAAATAGTGGTCTGACTAGTCTCCTGGTATAAAATGTCAACCCATCCCTGAAGCACAGTTTTCAGCGACAAGAAAACTGAAGATGGGGTTCTCAGCTTCTCTGGTGTGATTAAGGTACTAGAAAAAAAAAACCAGCACCGAGGTGAAGTAAAATCTGTTGATATTCAGCTACACGCACGAGTTGAAATTGTCATTTGCATTAAAAGCCCCTTTGCTGTCAGCTAGCTGCCAGGTAGACGCTTATTCTCCTTTGACTCTCTGCTACACCTTTTTGTGCCTTATCCAAAAGTTCTGGAAGAATTAAAGCTTCTTCTGAGCCATGTTTATTAATTATGATGCTCCTGCTTTAGAGAAAGAAAAATAATGAACGCTTCAGGTGTCAGAAAAACCGATGCTTGGACCTGATAGAAAAAAAAAAAACACGAAGATTTGTGATGAAGGAAAATCATTCATAGAAATATTTCAGGGATTCAGTGATGATTTTGTTTAGTAAGTTTGAAAATACCCTGTCTCACTCACTTAGTTCTTTAGTGTCCCCCAAAATTTTGAGAACTCAGTTGCTAAATTCTACAGTATTCAACTTCTCTGAGATGTCTTCTACCACCAGAGAGCAGCAGAGATTTATAGGTAGTTAATGAGTACCCTAGATACCAGTAAACAAAGGCTTGGCCGCTTGATTTGATCTCATTAATTAAATAGCTAGTGAGAAAAAGAGGCAGCAGATTAACTACCAGAATGTTCACCTGTTAGCCTGTCTCCCTACCCTTTCACCCTTTCTCTCTCTGGGGTGTGCATATATGTGATTTTAATGATTTTCGATATTGGTTGGGTAGGGTTTTCTAACTTTTCTAGGAGCTTCCGGGATGGGTCAAAATGTACCTTGTTCTTCCGCACTCACTCATGCCATAGCCTGAGTAATACATGAAGAAAGTGAATCAGAAGTCTGAGAAAGTAAGTCTGAGAAGTCTGAGAAAGTTCTTTTTCTCTAGACCAGGCATCATCAAACTGCTGTCCACAGGCCAAATCTAGTTTGCTACCTGTTTTTACAAATGAAGTTTTATTTCAACACAGCCACACCCGTTAGCTCATGTTTTGCCTATGGCTGCTGTCATGCTACAATGGCAGAATTAATTGAGACCATATGCAACCACATGGCCTGAAAAGCCTAAATTATGTATTGTCTTGTCCTTTACGGGAAAAGTATGCTAACCCCTGCTGGACGCTGTGTCAATATTTAAATTATGGGAAATATAGGAAAGCAGAAAGAGTCTCAGACTGGGAGGACTTTAACAGCTATTGTACCAGTCCTGGTCCTGCGGGTTGGTATTAATGTGTCCTCGGGCAAGTTCTTCAACGTTTTGAGCCCTAGGTGGCCTCATGTGTAAATGGGGGCTGGGGGCTCAGGGTGTAGTTTGAACTTGGGAGTCTTTCCAGATTGAAAATTCTATGAGGATTTTTAAAATTACTCTTGCTTTTTTATAGTTTTAAATTACTCTTGGTGTTTTTATAGTTTATGTGGAATTGCAATCCCCAGTGTTGGAGGTGGGGCTTGGTGGGAGGGGATTGGATCATGGGAGTGGTTTCTGATGGTTTAGCAGTATCCCCATCCCCTTGGTGCCATCTTGTGACAGAGTTCTCACAAGATCTGGTTGTTTGATGTACTATCTCCCCCTTACTCTCTTTCTTCTGCTTTGACTGTGTAAGACGTGTTACCTTCCTCTTTGCCTTCTGCCATGATTGTAAGTTTCCTGAGGCCTCCCCAGCCATACTTCCCATACAGCCTGCAGAACTGTGAGTCAATTAAACCTCTTTTCTTTATAAATTACCCCGTCTTGGGTAGTTCTTTATAGCAGTGTGAGAATAGACTAATACAGCATCTGACAAAGCGTCTATAAGGAACTTAGACAAATTTACAAGAAAAAAAACACCATAAAAAGTAGGCAAAGGACATGGACAGACACTTTTCAAAAGAAGATATACATGTGGCAAATAATCATGTAAAAAAAGCTCAACATCACTGATCATTAAAGAAATGCAAATCAAAACTTACGTGAGATACATCTCACACCAGTCAGATGGCTATTATTAAAAAGTCAAAAGATAACAGATGCTGGTGAGATTGTTGAGAAAAAGGAATGCTCATACACTGTTGGTGAGAATAAAATTAGTCCAACCATTGTGGAAGATGGTGTGGCAACTCCTCAAAGACTTGAAGACAGAAATACCATTCGACCCAGCAATCTCATTTGAGGAATTGCCACACAGTCTTCCACAATGGTTGGACTAATTTATATACCCAAAGGAATATAAATCATTCTATTACAAAGACACATACACGAGTATGTTCATTGCAGTACCATTCAGCATAGCAAATGCAAGGAATCAACCTAAATGCCCATCCATGATAACTGGATAAAGAAAATGTGGTTTTATACCACATGTTCTCACTTATAAATGGGAGCCAAATAACAAGAACACACGGACACACAGAGAAGAACAAAACACCATGGGCCCTTTTGGAGGGTGGAGGGTGGCAGTAGCAAGAGGATCAACGAAAATAACTAACAGGTACTAGGCTTAATACCTGGGTGATGAAATAATCTGTACAACAATCCCACTTGACACAAGTTTACCTACCCATGCACCCCTGAATCTAAAATAAAAGTTAAAAAAATTGTATACATTTCAGAAGGGTACTCATCAAATAGTGAAGATTAATATCACATTCCTCAGAAGATGACACATAACTGGAAGTATTCAGTGTTACATCATGTGGCAGATACAGTGCAGTCCTATCCCCAGAGAATTGACCTTTATGGAATTTGGCCTCAGTATAGAATATACTGCTGACATATGCTATATGTAATTTCATACTTGTTATTTTATGTAACCCACAACACAATGCATTGTTGCTATTAAGCCTACAAGTTTATGCCTATGAGGATCTGAGACAAAGTAAAACTTATACCTCTAAGTACTTAGATGTAAAACATGTGTCACTGATGTTAGGAAAGACGACAGGACAAAGGCCCTGGGGTCTTGGGCTATGGAAAACATGGAATCTATGGCTTTTCAAAAAGTAATTACTTTCATGATCATTTATATAGGACCATATTTAATGAGCTCCTTCTAGTGAATAATGATCATGTCCTCTGTTTTCTCTATAAAAGTAAGAAGTGGGGTAATTTTCAAATGTTTTCAACTTGCATGTTTATTATTCAAACTAAAATATTCCTCCTTTTCTTTTTGCCTAGAGTATTCTGGCCATTCTTTCTCTTTAAGGTCCCAGCTCATTGCTGATAGTCTCACAGGTAGCAAGGATGTATGGAGGATAACATAAGTTTTCTGAGTTTACAGATTTTATCATGAGGTAGAGCAAAGTCCAATGCCTTGGTGCTGTTTCTTTCACAGTGTACTTGTGTCCCAGGGGGAGCATCAAGCCTCAGGATAATCATGTCATCTCTTGTGGGATGACATGAGATGTCATCCCAACTTTACTACAGTGTATGAGACGTAATATAATTTTTAAATTAAAACACACCCAGACTTATTGCAGAATAGAATACGTAATCTGTATGATTTTTAAACACAGAACACAACTATGCATGGCTATTTTTTGCAAGATATGAGCAATATAACGTAATATTTAAAGTATAATCTCTGGACTCAGGTGAACCACATAAAACTTCACTTGACTTTGGGCAAATTTTAAAATCTTTTTATCCCTTAGTTTCTTTTTTCTATAAAGTGGAGCAGATGATAATATGTAACTTAAAGAGTTGATGTGAGCATTAAAGGTACTTAGCTCACTGTTTGGCACATAGTAAACACACAGATGATGCTGCTGGTGGCAATATGGTCAGAACCTTGAAGGTAAGAATGGATGCTCCTGGGTTACTAGGGGTGGAGATGCTTGCACAGCACTGCTCTGGAGAAATTAAGTGCTACTTCTGCCCTCTCCTTTCTGGATCAGGGTATTCAGAGTATGCTGAGGAACTGGCCCAAAGCACAACTGTGAGGGAGCAATTGTTATCCTTGACCTCAGAGCCAGTGGTGCTTGCTGGATGGTATATAGTCTTTGCATCACTAGGAGTAAAATATCACCAGGAGAGAAACAGATGGGAAGGCTGGATTGGCCAGTGAGTGGGCGAGGATGAAGAACCACAGATTTTAACTTAAGGGTTTCCAAGTGGCCCAGCTTCCCCAAGAGCAGCGTCAGGGCCTGAGGTTAAATATTAGATCAGAATGAGAACTAGAAGGTACTAATGCTATCATCCTCTCCTGTGGCCATGACTGACCTTACTAATGCATTACCACACGTTTTCAAGCAGAGCGCAGGTAAAGCTTCAGAATCTTCCTCAATGTGTTGATCCAGGCAGACACTACTAAATGATTATCACTTGAGAAGATTTTTTTTCTGGGTAGCTCTTGAGAAATTCCAGGAGCTTTGGACACTAATATATATAAGTAAGAAAAGTCAGCAACAGAAGTGGCTTCAAAGACTCACCTGCTTGGAGAAAACTTCTGTGATTCATGATATTTTAGTTTCTATTTCCTACAAACAACTGTTTTAATCCAGCTTTCAGGATGAAAAGTAGTAAGATAAAACTAATGACAGAAGGTTGAATGACATATACCAAAATCCTAACTTTCCTGATATATTTTAAGAAGAGTTTGTTAATCAAAATGAGTGGGTGTCATGTTGGAATTTTATCACGTGGGGTTTTGCCCCAACTCCTGCCTGATTCTGCCTTGACTAGTTGGTGTTTTCCATTCTCAGGCGGGAGGTGTGTTTGCGGGTTATATCAATGCACAGGCTATACTAATGCACAGGCACTCAGGCCAGTGCCAACCGAGGTTCAAGAGAGGCAAGTTAGGTCACAAGGAAGAAGGGTAAAGACTACGTGTTGTTGTCCGTGGGTGAAGCACAAACATGAAGTTGTTTTACTTTTTGCCAGTCATTACCACTAGCTTCATTAAGTTGAATCTCCCTTCTCCACTATGTAGCAAAGAATTTGACTTTCTGGAGGATAAGGCTGAAGATTACTTGAGCTCAGAAGTTTGAGGTTACAGTGAGTTATGAGCTGTCACTGCCACTTCAGCCTGAGTGACAGAGCGAGATTCAGTCTTAATAATAATAATAATAATAATAATAATAATAATGATGTAATAAAACTCACCTAAAGAGAGATCTGGCCTTTGCACTGATTCCTGGGAGGAATTCTCTGAGTCCCTGAAATGTCCTGCTGCTAAAAATGTCTTTGTTTACCTGGGGGCCTCGGGCCACACTGGATAGTCTAACAGTGTGATTAAGGTGGGGGCTTTTGGTCATGTGTTACTGGTTATGTGAGCAGTTATCATGTGTACAGTAGAGCCTCAATAAAGACTCTGGACACCAAGGCTGGGGCGAGCTTCCATGGTTGGCAGTACTCAGTGTGCATTGTCCCATTTTGTTGCTGGGCAAGTTAATGCTGTCTGCGACTCTAGTGGGAGAGGACAGCTGGAAGCTGCATGAGTGGAACTTTCCTGGACTCTGTCCCGTGTCTCTCTTCTCTTGGCTGATTTTAATTTATATCATGTCACTGTAATAAACCATAATCATGTGTATGACAGATGTCAGTGGGTTCTGTGAGTCCTAGCAAGTTACCAGATCTGAGGGTGGTCTTGGGAACCTTGAACTTACAATTGGTGCCAGAAATGAGGGTGGTCTTGGGGACTGTTCCTTAACTTTCCATCTACTTAAAGCAGATTCCCTTATGATATCATGGATAGATTCGGTAGCTTTCCAGATCCTTTGGTTAGTGAGGATCTATTGAATTTAAAGTTCCAATTTTAAAGTTTCAGTCTTTTTCATTACTAGCCAGATTTGTAGCCAGAGGGACTTGATGTGGGAGGGGTAGGTCTTGGTCTTCTCTTTCAGTCTTGTGCCCCCCTCACTGTGGGAGTACGTGATCTTCCTCTGGAATTCTCCTTCTTCTTCTAAGTCTCTAGCTTCTCATTTGGTTTGAGCCTTGATAAGAGGGAGGAAAAGAGACAAATGCTGCACTTTATTGATTGTCCTTGCTTTTTTAGCTAACCCTGAACAGCTAACTGATGCCCTCTGTGTGGTGGGTGTCAAAAGTGCTGGTGCTCTCATGGGGCATGTGATGGGCTCTCCCAGGGTTTGATGGGTCCTGACTATACCTCTTTACCTCCTCCAAACCTCATCTCAACTGCCTTAGTGCTGGGACCTCCACTCCCTGGGAGGAGGGCATTGAAAAGATTATTTGGATTGCATTTTCAGGGTCACTTGATACCATTATTAGGGTTACTGTGGCTGAGCTCTTCCTTGTTACCTCTTTAGTTCTGTTCCCTGCTCTGGTAGCCAAAGGGTAGACTAGTGGTACTTGGTCTCAGGTCGGCTTCACGGTCTTAAAAATTGTTGAAGGCTTTGAAGAGCTTTTCTTTATGTGAGTTATAGCTGTCAATATTTACCACATTAGAAATTAAAACTGAGAAATTAAAAAAACTTTATTTACTCCTTTAAAATAATAATAAACCCATTCCATGTTAACATAATTAATTTTTTAAATAAAAAATAACTAGATTTCCTCAAACAAAGTCAGAGAGAAGAGTGGCATTGTTTTTCATTTTTGCAAATATCTTTAATGTTTGACTTACAAAATGATAGCTGGATTCTTACTTTATTCTGCATTCATTTTGTTATGATTTTAAAAATTGAGGTATCCAAACTAAATCTGGCCTAATACAGATAGACAGTTAGAAAAGGAATTGTATTTTTATAGCCTTTTCAGATAATTGTGAGTAGTCTTTTGAAATACTACATCAAAATTTAACAAGTGGTAGTTTCTTAAAGGTTGATTGCAATGTGGAGTCTAAAATCATATCATGAACTTTTCATACTCAATTACATTTTAACCCATTGGTCCATCTTCCATGCTGAGTAATCTCTTACCCATGCATGATTTTGTAACATCATGCAGTGGTCATTTGAAAAATATTGGTTTACTTAGCTACTCAGATCCTCCAAATGTGGACACATTTCAATATTTAATGTCTAAAAGAAATCACACTACTAATCTCATTAGAAGTCTAAGAATTGGGAGGCTGTAAAGTTCACTGTGGTGGACACAAGTTTTCTAAAATTCTAATTTTAGTTTGAAAATTTGAGTTTTATCTTTGGTAACAAATACTATAAGTGGTTTTCCTGGCCAGGCATGGAGTCTCATGCCTATAATTCCAGCACTTTGGGAGGCTGAGGCAAGCCCGACTAATTTTTTTTTATTTTTTGTGGAGACAGGATTTTGCCATCTTGGCCAGTGTGGTCTCAACTCCTGACCTCAGGTGATCTGCCCACCTTGGTCTCCCAAAGTGCTGGAATTACAGGTGTGGGCCACTGCACCCAACCCTGACTCAAATAGTCTGTCCCGTGCCTCTCTTCTCTTGGCTGATTTTAATCTATATTGTGTCACTGTAATAAACCATAATCATGTGTATGACAGATGTCAGTGGGTTCTGTGAGTCCTAGCAAGTTACCAAATCTGAGGGTGGTCTTGGGAACCTTGAACTTACAATTGGTGCCAGAAATGAGGGTGGTCTTGGGGACTGTTCCTTAACTTTCCATCTACTTAAAGCAGATTCCCTTATGATATCATGGATAGATTCGATAGTCATCCCTTGAGTCCAGGAGTTTGAGACAAGCCTGGGCAAGATGAAGAAACCCCATCTCTGAAAAAAAAAAAATTAGCCAGGCATGATGGCACATGCCTGTAGTCCCAGCTACTTGTGAGGCTGAGGTTGGAGGATCGTTTGAGCCCAGGAGGTGGAGGTTGCAGTGAGCTGAGATCACACCACTGCACTCCAGTCTGGGTGACAGAGTGAGACCCTGTCTCAAAAAAAAAAAAAAAAAAAGTGGTTTTCTTAAAGTTACAGGTTCACTTTGTTTATTTTGAGAAAATGCCAAATACCCAGGACTGAATAACCACTGTTTGTCTGTTATTCATTCTTTCATGTGATAGTGATGATAGTGGTAAGCAGAATAATGGCTGTTTTAATCTAGAACTTGTTAATATGTTAGCTTACGTGGCAGAAGGGGCATTGCAGATGTAATTTGGTTACAGATCTTAAGACAGGAAGATCATCCTGAATTACCTGGTTTAGCCCACTGCAGTCAATAGGGTCCTTATGAGTGAAAGAAAGCAGTAGGAGATTTAAAAACGCTATGAGTCTGGCTTTGAAGATAAAGGAAGGGGCCGTGAACCAAGGAAAGTAGGTGGGCTTTAGAAGATGAAAAATGCAGGAAAACTGATTCTACCCAGAGTCTCTAGAAGGAACACAGTCCTCCTGACACCTTGATTTTAGCCCAGTGAAACCCATGTTGGATTTCTTACTTCCAGAAGTGTAAGATAATACATTTGTGTTGTTTTAAGCCGCCAACTTGGTGGCAGTTTGTTACAGTCGCAATAGAAAATGAATATAGTGTTCCATGAAACAAAGCAACTACTTCAACTCACAACTCAAACACACAGGTGCTTTTCCTCAAGACAATGTAGTATTTCAGTAAGCAGCACAAGTGCTTTGTGTCCATTTTCTCACCAAATATTAAAATATAAGTCGATGAGATTCCACACCATTAATAATTTTGGTATCAAGATGATAATGATCTTGTAGAATGAGTTAGGGAAGGCTGCCTCCTCCTCAATTTTTTGGAATAGTTTCAGTAAGACTGGTACCAGCTCTTCTTTGTACAATTTGTAGAATTCAGCTACGAATCTACCTTGACCAGGGCTTTTTGGGTTGGTAACTTCTTTATTACTGATTTAATTTTGTAACTTGTTATTGGTCTGGTCAGAGTTTCAATATCTTCCTGGTTCAGTCTTGGGAGGTTGCGTGTTCCCAGGAATTTTTCATTTCCTCAAGGTTTTCTAGTTTGTGCTCATAGAGGTGTTCATACCAGTCTCTGAGGATCTTTTGTATTTCTGTGGAATCCTAAGTGGTTC
The DNA here is from genome assembly GCF_003255815.1 of Theropithecus gelada. Taxonomy (NCBI): domain Eukaryota; kingdom Metazoa; phylum Chordata; class Mammalia; order Primates; family Cercopithecidae; genus Theropithecus; species Theropithecus gelada. The sequence continues at coordinate 21,285,680 of NC_037669.1, read as the reverse complement.
TGATGCACGTTCAAGTTTGAGAAGCATTGCCTTAAGCTCCTTGTGACTCAAATTCTTTTCTTTTTTCTTGACATTTATGTTTAATGGTTTCTTATGAAGGATATTTCAAGGATACAGATGAAGAGATGTGTAGAGTGAGGTATGAGGAAAGGGGTGAGGAGCGTCCATGCCTTCTCTGGGTGTGGCACCCTCCAAGAACTTCCATGTGTTTATCTATCTGGAAGCTCTTAGAATCCAGTTCTCCTGGGATTTTATGGAAGCTTCATGACATCAGCATTTCTTCTCCCTAGAGAATTCTTGGAAGAATTCTCCTTCTCTCCTCTCCGGGGAGGGTCTTAAGACTCACATTCAGGGCTGGGAGGGGTGGCTCACGCCTGTAATTCCAGCACTTTGGGAGGCCATGGTGGGCAGATCACCTGAGGTCAGGAGTTTGAGACCACCCTGGCCAAGATGGCAAAACCCTGTATCCACAAAAAATACACAAATTAGTCGGGCATGGTAGCGGGCACCTGTAATCCCAGCTACTCGGGAGGCTGAGGCAGGAGAATTGCTTGAACCTGGAAGGTGGAGGTTGCAGTGAGCTGAGATAGTGCCACTACACCCCAGCCTGGATGACAATCACTCTGTCTCAAAAAAAGAAAAAGAAAAACGAACAAAACCTCACAATCAGAAAGAATGGGAAGAGTAAATTCCTGCCTTGAGGCAAATGAAAAGAGGGCAGGAGAAGGCCAGAGGCCTGCCCCTGAGGCCTAACACACCCAACATTGTAACAAAAAGCTGTAACAAGGCCAGAAACCATGGGCGAATACCAATATATATTGTGACACCACAGGCCACTCCCTGTTTTTCAACCATGAATCCCTTATAGCAAAACAAAGATACACAATCATTAATAAGTGGTCCAGTCCATTATATTGTATGAATGTCCTCCAGGCTGAGGCCACTTAGATTTTCAGGCTTCCTTTTATTCTTGTCAGGTTCCAAAAGCAAGAGTGGTATTGGCAAATACATAGCTTCTCCGTTTCAGGCATCTGGAATAACTGAGCTACGAGGCAATGTCATTTCTTGCTCTGAGACTCTTTAGAGTTGTTAATGTAATATTGTATTTCCCTCCATTTATAACTGTTTATTCATTTCTTTACCCTCAGCTATTATTCCTCCTGTTTTCCATTCGTTATTTGTTTTGACCCAAACTTTGACACTTTTGGAAAGGATATTGGGTTTGGCCACTGTGCTGATCTAGATTGCTTGCAGCAATACTAGTCTAGCGAGTGCCTCTCCCTTAGTTCATCTGCATTCATATCAAGAAGGATTACATAGGTTCCAAACGAATGTGCCATTTTTACCACCAGGTAATACAGCTGCATTTATTCTTAACCCCAATTTTGCCAGATGGAGTGAAGGCACAATCTACCCCCATCCGGGCCCTTAGGAATGCTGACACAGTTTAAAAACACAGTGAAGATTTCTTGCTTAGGAATCATCCCTGCCTCCAGCAGTTGTGGTTGCAGCCCTTGGTCCTAGGACCACTGCATCAGGTAGGAGAGAGAAAAAAATATTTTTTTTGAGGTGATATGAGGGAAAAAAGAAAAAAATATAGTCCATATACCAGTGTACTCCTCCCTTGGCAAGAATTGCATAGTCATACCAGCGTCTCTCACCTACTCTTCCCCAGGTCAACCAGAAAAACTGAAAAAATCTGACAGGGACACTCTAGTCCCACTCATGCTGAGTGTGAGCACACACTCATGAAGGCATGTAGGCCAGCCCTTCCTGCTTTTAGCTCCTTCTGTTTTAGACAACCAATGTCTTAATTGCCTGTTCTACTTCTCCATCAAATGATTACTCTAAGCAGCTATCTCTCTGCCCACTGTTGGACATTATGGGCTGTAGAGTGTGTTCCTTGATCTGAAGAAATGATGGTGAGCCATCCAAATCCATGCATTATCTTCTGCTGTGGTTTTTTTCTGGCACTCTAAGCATTTTCATCTACTGGGTAAGCAAAGCCTACTCTCAAGTCAGTGTCTAATCCTGTCAAGATCCATGTGTAGCCCACAGAGAAAACCAGCATCAGTCTCATGTGCCAGTGTTGAGGGCCTTCCTACCAGTGAATAAGCCCCACACCCATTGGCAGTCTCTGTCTCTCCTGCAGAGAAACAGAACAGTTCTTACTGGCAGGCCTGAGAGAGTGCAAAAGGAGGGTTTCACCATGTTGCCCAGGCTGGTCTCAAACTCCTGAGCTCAAGTGGTCCTTCTGCCTTGGCCTCCCAAAGTGCTGAGATTACAGGTATGAGCCACGACGGCTGGCCAATGTTTTAATTCAGCTCATCTCCACACTGCTGCAGTAACCCCAAATCCACTCATTTCATGGACCAAGGTGGCCCATGGGAGCACATGAGGAGATCTGTTTGTTGATTCCAGTTACCTTCCTAACCTGGAGGGAGTTCTTCTGACGAGCATTGACTTGTTCTATTTTAATGCACCCACAAATTTCCATAGGGCCATGCCTCATTTGGGCATCCCTTTAATCATCAGGGTTTCCTTCCGCCTGAGTGTATAGTCACGTCATTGGTCACTGCCTGTGAGTCAGTAAAAACCTAAACACAGAGACTTTCACCACTGTTCCATTCTTTCATTACTGTTAGAAAAACAGCATGCAATTCTATCCACTGATCTGATGTTGTTACCTTCTATTTAAAAAAAAATAATTTTTTACAATGAAAAAATGTCCTTTCTTTCTTTTTTTTTTTGAGATGGAGTCTTCCTCTGTCACTCAGGTGCTGTCTCAGTTCACTGCAACCTCCATCTCCTGGGTTCAAGCGATTCTCCTGCCTCAGCCTCCCGAGTAGCTGGGAGTACAGGTACATGCCACCATACCTGGCTAATTTTTGTATTTTTTAGGTAGAGATGGGGTTTCACTATGTTGGCCAGGCCTGTCTCGAACTCCTGACCTCATCATCCACCCACCTCGATCTCCCAAAGTGCTGGGATTACAGGCATGAGCCACCATGCCTGGCCAAAAATTTTCTTTTTAATTTTTTTTTTTTTTAATTTTTTTGTAGAGATGAGGTCTTGCTATGTTGCCTAGGCTGATCTTGAACTCCCAGGCTCAAGTGATCCTTCTGCCTTGGCCTCTCAAAATGCTGGGATTACAGGCGTGAGACATCATGCCTGGCCAATTTTTATTTATTTATTTATTTTTATTTTTATTGTTTTCTCGTTAATGATTTTTACCATTTTATTAAGCTGTAACTGACACATAAGGAACTGCATATATATGATTTAATGAATTTTGACATATACATACATCTTTGATACAATCACACAAATGCAATCCAGATAAACCTTTCTATCACCCCCAAAATATTCCTTGTGCCCTTTCAATTCTTTCTTTCCCCTTTGCCTCCAAATCCCAGGCAACCACCAATCTATTTTCAGTGTCTATAGATTAGTTTGCATTTTCAAGAATCTTATATAAATGGAAGTATACAGTATGGTACTATCTTTTTCCTGGCTTCTTTAACTCAACATCATCATTTTCAGACTCATTCATGTTATTGTGTCTGTCCATAGTTCTATAACAAGGTTTGTTTGATGTACTTGTGACTTAAGCAAAATAAGTATAGTCAATCAAAAGTTCTCATTGACGTTGACCCATGGCCAAATCTATGTAACGGAAATAAAAACAGAATCCATTTGTTGATAAATAAAATTCCCAAATCTGACGAACTTAAACACATTTTTATATGTCATCTGAACAGTTTTCACAATTGCTCATCAAAATTTTACTCTACAGACAAACAAAATCTGGCAGTATTATTGAGGTATCACTTACATCTTCTGATGAAGAACAAAGCCTGAGTAAATTTTGTGAACCCAGCCTCCTCCAAAACAGGCTTGAGTTCACCAAGGTCATCTGGATAAAACTCGGCCTCGTTTTGGACACTCACTATAGCAAATATTACTATGAGTAATAAAGTATATCAGAATGGCAAGGCCACTGCCTCAAGGCAAAAGAACCAGTTCTATTTGTATAAAGATTGGAAGTTACACTTAGTGTGCTAAAATGTCAACAAATCTAGGAATTCCAGGGCAGTGGCAAGCATATAGGTGAAATGGGTACCCACGAAACCCAGGCTGGTTAGGGACTCAAATGAAGATAGAAAGGAGCTGAAGAACTGAGGGAATGTGGGGAGAGGGGGAATTCAAAGACTGGGGTCACAGCAACACAAAGAGCAGGCTTCATACAAGAGCATGAGAAAAAAAAGCAAAGATCTCTCACCCTACCTCAGATCCTCGGTACCACACCCTCTGGGGCCTGGCCAATTTTTAAATAACTTATACTTTATAATTTTGTGGGTACATAGTAGGCATATATATGTATGGGGTACACAAGACGTTTTGATGCAAGCATGCAATGAATACTAATCACATCATGGGAAATAGGGTATCCATCCCTTCAAGTATTTATCCTTTGTGTTACAAACAATCTACTTATTGTTATGCTATCACGTACTAGGCCTTATTATGCTATCAAGTACTAGGCCCTGTTATGCTATCAAGTACTAGGCCTTATTAATTCATTCTAACTATTTTTTTCTACCCAAAACTATCTTCTCCTCCCACAACCCCTCCACTGCTCTTCCCAGCCTCTGGTAGCCATTCTTCTACTTTCTGTCTCAATGGGTTTAATTGTTTTGATTTTCAGATCCCACAAATAAGTGAAAACATGTGATGTTTGTCTTTCTGTGCCTGGCTTATTTCACTTAACATAATGACCTCCAGTTCCATCCATGGTATTGCAAATGACAGGATCTCATTTTTACATTCTCTGATCAAAGTAGCAGTCTTCCAAACAGGATGTGGTGCATTCACTTGGAACTGCTGTCTGTAAACCAGGCAGCTCCTTGTTGGTCAGTTGAGAGATGCTTATGGGGTACTGTCCAAGTGTTGATAGATTCCAGCAGCACCTTCCGAGTTCCAGAGTCGGTCCTAGGGGTAAAGAGGCTCCCTGCTGTGAGTATCTTCCCCCTCGCATTTCATCTCTTGGTTATGGCATTCAATAACCAAGGATTTGAATACTTTGATTTTTTTCTTATTTGCATTTCCTTATCCATCCAGTGAACAGCAAAATCATGTTTAAACCATTTCCATTGTATTATGGAATACTTCTGGGCACTGCTATTCCCCTTAGAGAATTTCTTTGACATATTAGTATCAATGACATAGCATTGATATTTCAGGTGTCAAAGTCATTTTATGTCCTTCAGCCATGGGGTAGATTCAATTACCACCCCATTAGCAAGGTAGTAAATGCCCCTCAAGTGAAAATTCTCTAGTCCAAAGTCTCAGTGGTTGCTGTTGGGAGGCACTCATAGGCCTTTGCTATATGTTCTAGAAAATACTCCATGAAAGGCTATCAAATGGAGAATTTGTCCCTAATAGCACTCTAGTTTCTGCTCTGCACTGTGTGGGCTTGGGGAATCTTACTGGTTCCCATTTAGCATGTCCAATTTATATTGCTTGAAGGGCAGACTTCTGTGCTTTCTGTTTTATGGTACCAGGTAGGGAAAACATTTCCCAGTCAGATGCAGTATTCATTTCCATGATATAATCAAGTAAGAGAGATGCAACCATTTCACACAAAGTGTGTTCAAATACACCAACTTGTATAATTCTATCAACTTTTACATTTGCATATTCTAGTTCCAGAAACTTCTCTTCTTCACCCCCAGACCATTTTACCCTCTCTTGTGTAAAAAAGAGGCTTTGGGTCTCCAGCTAGGGGTCTAAGGAACTCTGGCTTCTTTGTCAATACCTTGATTAACCAGTCTAATCGCCCCAGGCAATTCCAGGTGGTTTTTTTTTTTTTTTTTTTTTTTTGAGTAATCTTTACCTTTGGGCTTTTAAAATACCTCCAACTGTGAGAAATGTGGCAAATGGTTTGGGGGTCCATTATTAATGAGGGACCAACAGAGGGTCCCTTTGGTCCACTCAATTTTTGCTAATTTTATATTAAGACTTCTGTTTTAACCCCATCAATTTTTATTTTATTAATTCCATTTAAAAATAACCATCTGAAGATTTTTATCCTGTTAGGACAAGTCCCATGACTCTCCTCTTTCTTCTTAGTTTCATCCCATCAACAGTGTATCTTCATCTTATTTATTTTTATTTCTTATTTTTTTGAGACAGGGTCTTTCTCTGTTATCCAGGCTGGAGTGCAGTGGCGCAATCATAACTCACCGCAGCCTCTGTCCCCCAAGCTCAAGTCATCCTTCCCCTGCCTTGGCCTCCTGGGAAGCTGGGCCTGCAGGCATGTGCCACTACACTTGGCTAATTTTTGGATTTTTTGTAGAGACAAGATCTCACTATGTTACTCAGGCTGGTCTCAAACTTCTGAGCTCAAGTGATCCTCCTCCTAGACCTCCCAATGTGCTGGGATTACAGGTGTGTGCCACTGTACCCAGCCTTTGTTTTTTTTTGGACAGAGTCTCACTCTGTTGCCCAGGCTGGAGTGTAGTGATACAATCATGGCTCACTGCAGCCTCAACCTCTTGGGCCCAAGTGATCCTCCCCTCAGTCTCCCAAGTAGCTGGCACTATAGGTACATGCCAGCATGCACAGCTAATTTTAAAAATTAATTTAATTAAGACTTTTTTTTTTCTTTTTTGTAAAGAAGATGTCTTACTATGTTGCAGAGGCTGGCCTCAAACTCCTGGACTCAAGCAATCCTCCCACCTCAGCCTCCCGAAGGCCAAAGTGCTGTTACTACAGCCATGAGCCACTGTGTCTGACCTCACTTTATTTTTTAATAACTGTTTAAAAATTTCTGTCCTGAGTCTTTTGACTCTCCCCTCTCCCCTTCACCATTCTCTTACTAATTAACCTAGTATTTTTACTAGCATCTGTAAGACCCATGAGAGGAAGCTGAGACAGCAAATTTGATCAGGCTTTTGAAACTCTTGTTTGATTCTGCAGGAGTCATTTTGGGTGCCCTTATAGAAGCGGCCCTTTTAACTACAGCATTTACCATGACCCGGGTAATGGGCATATCCAGTGCATGAATATCTCTTTCATTATGCAGTTAGCCCTGCATGGCTTGTATAGAAAGCATACCAGCTGCCTCATCTAGAGTGCTCCACTTGGCATTTAAAGGGGGAGTTGCTCAGTCCCCCTTCTCAGGGTAAACATACAGTATAGTGGCTTTTATCCAGTTCTCCAGGCTGGCTGTTCCCTCAGGAATAACCTCCTGTGTGTCTGGACCATATATACCCATCTTCAATAGCTCAATAGTGAGCTGTGCGTCCTGCATCAACTCAAACATGCTCTTGCACTCTGCAGCATTTAAAACCAAAGATACTGTCCCTCAATTAGTTACTGTCAGAATCCAACTTAGTAAAGGTTCCTTAGGAAACCGATGATACCAGTCTATAAAATGGAGCACTTCCTTCACACTATACCCTCTGGTTTCAATAGTTACTTGGCTTTGCCTTTCCCCCCATTGACTACCTTCTTGGAAGCCACAGGTCTTGGAGATATTTTCTATTGTCTCCACACAATTTTGCCCTTAGGGGGTGGCTTTGAGGCTGGTGGCCTGAGCTCAGGCTGTCTGAAATCTAAGCTTGGTCTAATATTAAGGTCAGACCCAGAATTCCTTTCAAATTTCATTTTAGCTATTACAGATAACAATAACCAAGGGATTGAATGTTTTGCTTTTTTCATATTAATTTGCATTTCCTTATGGATCCAGTGAACCAGCTCCCGGGGAGTTGGATCCATCTCTAAATTCCACTGGTAACTTTTACCTTTGGTAACTGATCTCAGCACAGGGGCGGCTTCATACCATGGATGACCACGCGGCCGCCCAGGAATCAAAGATTCCTCATTCCCCACCCTTTCATTTTTTCTCTTCCCAAACCACGTGTTTCTATGAGTGAGGGTTGTTCTAGCAAATTGAGTTTCACTGACACAAATTGTTTCAGGGAAAAACTCTCTTCTCAAACCACGTTTTTCTTCTGCTTTCACACCACCACGATGATCATCAGCACAGAAGAATTCTATGACCAAATGTGTGTGGGTTTTCTGCAACACACCAAGCAGTGAGCCCCAGTATCCTCTCATTCAATCCTGACACTACCTGGAGATAGTGTAGGACCCCACAGGTTGAGGGCTCAGTCCTCAAGGCTGCCCCCACACCACCCCACACCACACCAGTGGCAAGTGACTGACTGGCTTCAAGTTGGGTACAACTTGAGGGGTTTGGATTTTTCTGTCTCCTGACACTATCATTGTGAGCTACTCCAGAAAGTTAGTCAAACCCAAAGAGGGATTTGTAGCCAACTGGATTAATGAGAGCAAGTAATTTAGGGACAGTATCTTTGATTTTAAATGCTGCAGAGTGGAAGAGCAAGAGCATGTTTGAGTTGATGGCAGGAACCACAGCTCACTGTTGAAAAATTGAGGATGGTTGTATATAGTCCAGACACTCAGGAGGTTATTCCTGAGGGAACAGTCAGCCTGGTGAGACAAGAACTTGGAACCCACCAAACTGTGGGAGTGAAAGAGTTGTAAGGCTCCTGCTCACTGAACTATGGGCGGCTGGAGTAAAAGAGCTGTAACACTCCTGCCCGCCAAACTATGGAAGTAAGAAACCCACAACAACAATAACTCATTGATTTGTTTATTATAAAGGATATTGCAAAGGATACAGGTGAAGAGATGTATAGGGTGAGGTATGGGGGAAGGGGCAAGGAGCTTGCATGCCTTCCCTGGGCATGCTACCCTCTAGAATCTCTATGTGGTCAGCTATCCAGAAGCTCCTGACTCCAGGGTTTCATCCATAAAAGAGCATATTTTATTAGATGTTATCAGATCTCCTGTGTAGGAGAATGATAAATGATTGAAATAAATTTCAATTTTTTTTCATAATTTATTATCAACTAAAAGTTATGAGGGTCATACTTTTTATCCTCAATCAAGAAATCAGCTTATATACTTTTTATTTTAACAATTAAATGCATAGGTGCATGGTGGAGAGTCATCAATGAATGGAAATAAAGTTTATATTCTGTGTTGATATCCTGCTGTTTAGAAATGGAAGCATTCACTATCTTGCTCTGGCCAAACTGTTTGTCTGCTGATGATTTCATTTGAGATGCATGGTACGAGACATAACTAACAGAATCAGCAAACATGCAGGAAAGGCTGTCTCACAGTTAGGTCTGTTGGAAAGAAGTCTCAGACATCCGTGGGACAGCACAGGGTGCTTAGGACAGAAAGGGGCATGCAGGCAACTACTGACAGCTGACCAGGAACTGTAGGAATGCAGTGGAAGGAAACTGGAACCCAGTAAATACCTTGCTCCAGCCTGTGGAATCCTTCTCATTTCATCATCTGATGACAGTTAGGTCTTCCTTGGCACATGATGTTGAGCTGGACCCTGTATTCACAGGATGATCCATTTTCCCGAAGCAAATTCTTGTGCTGCCAGAAGCAAGGGTCAGGTTCCAGATGACTGCTGGTGTCTCCTCTGCAAATCCCAGTTTTCCACGTATGATGACCATATGTCCTGGATTTTCTAGCCTAGACCCAATTTTATCTGATTTTATACTTTTCAATAGAATAAGTAAATCTCTAACTAAATATGACATAATTCATCTTCAATTATGAGATGATGAATATTATATAAATATACTCACAAGTCAGAAAAAAATGTTTTTTTCAGGTCAGACTTTCCAAATTTTGGTTCAGAAGTCATGGTCATCTAAAAAGTCAGACGTGAGGCTGAAATATTCAATGGTGCTAAAATGGGCAGGTAGAACTACTTAACAAGGAACAAACCAAATGAACACAGGCCAGCCCTGTCTGCTAAAGACAGCACCAGTTGTTATAACTATGTATAAACATGCCTGCTCTCCATTGATGTTCTTCTAAAAGTGGTTTCATTAGTAGTTTGTTAGTGGATTTTATAAAACTGGGAACCACTCGCAGCTAAGGTAATGTTGGAAGATGGGTTTAAGAGAAGCAACAGGCATGCCTTGCTACCCACTGGAATTCCTTCCATAGCATCTCTCTTTGCATCCCATCTATTGCTTTCTTCCTCAGTATTGATTTTCATGGGCAAGACTTGACCAGCCGTTGTTGATCTCCATTCCTTTCATGCTCTTGTATCCTGGACAACACACCAAACATTTAATACTTTTTCTTTCTTCTTCTTTAGATCTGCACTAAGAAGTCACTATAAGCTAAACCCCTGGTTCTAGGTTTCAGCTCTAGTCTGATTTTGGTTTCCATCCCTCTTGGTGCTCTTAGAACCAGTTTTCCCTTTTGCCAGATTTTTTATATGTGACCATAATGTCTGAACTAAAAATTGGGATGTCTTATCTGACAAGGGATTTATGTTTCTTATTTGTGCATTTATTTATTTGAAATGCCTTATAAATGGGGACAAACTGTTTGAGATTTAGTTATCAATTTAATGAATCACTTTTTCTTTTTTGGCCTATGGATTGTAAGGGGCCTGTGTGGTCCACAGATTTTTGCTAGATCTCTGTAGGTGACTCTTGGCTGTCCACGTAGCTCATGAGCCCTGCAGCTCTATCTGCTGATGCAATGCCGCACTTGGGATACAGAAATATCTATGAGGCTGCCACAGTCCCTTCCGCTGCAGTTATTCTTGCTCTGGCATTTGAACGCCCCAAGAGGCTCTGCTGGGAATCGGAAATCAGTCTCCCTTGCTTTTTGCTTCCATCCCAAGGCTGAAAGGATCCTTCTCACATCTAATGGACAAAGGTAGGATTCTCCCTTCACATTTTTGCCCAAGACATTGTGTCTCCACACCTAATGTCCCCACTCTGGAACACAAAATCCAGCAAGGCTCATTCTTTACTTCTGTTTTCTGCCCTGTCAAAGGCATCTCCCAATGTAGCCAAGTCACTGGATACTGGGAGAACAATGAGCATAACATATCTTAATATCTCAGAAGTACTACACTGCATTGCTACTTAAGTGAGCAATCTCTTGATAATTCTCGTTGTGTAATTTTTCCAAAGTGTCTTTCCCTCCTCTTGATACATGTTCTGGAAACCAAGAACAAATCTGCAATCCTACTGAATCTCCTTGCAAATAGAGCCCCTTCATGGCTGACTGTGATATAAACCCTTCCGGACACTATTTTCTTGCTTTTGTTTCCTTTTGCAGAGCTTACACTTTTAAGAGAAAATTTAAAAACAAGATTGCAAACTAGTATGGATTGAATTGTATCACCCCAAAATACACGTTGAAAGCCTAACCCCTAGTACTCAGGATGTGACCTCATTTGGAAATAGGGGTTATTGCAGATGTGATTAGATGAGGTCAGAGGGGAATAGGGTAGGCCTCTAATCCAGTATGACTGGTGTCCTTTTAAGAATATGGCCACGTGACACATAGAGAGAAACAACACACACTGGGGACTATTGGAGGGAAGAGAGGAGAGAAGGAGGGAGAAGATCAGGAAAAATAACTAATGGGTACTAGGCTCAATACCTGGGTGATGAAATAATCTGCACAACAAACCCCCATGACACAAGTTTACCTGTGTAACAACCTGAACTTAAAATAAAAGTTAAAAAGACCTGTAATTCAAGAAAAAAAAAAAGGAATATGACCATGTGAAGATGGCGGGTTGGGATGATACACCTACAAGCCAAGAATGCCAAACGCTGTTGGCAGACCACCTGCAGGTGTAGCGAGGCCAAGAAGAATTCCCCTACAGGTTTCATGAGGCAGCAGCACCCTGATGACACTTTAATTCTGGACTTCTATTCTCCGGATAAATTTCTGTTTACACCCATTTTGTGGTACTTGGTTATGGCAGCCCTAGGAAACTAATACACATAACATTCATACCTTTGGTTGTTTCTGGTTTTGCAAAAATAGAGGTATAACATAAATAGTTACATACATAAAGTGAAAATATACATATTGTAAGTGTATTGTTCAATTATTTTGTGTACACGTTAATAGTTTTTACTCTACTGTGTAACTGTCATTTAGATCAACAGATAAATTATCTCCAGGACCCCAGAAGACTCCTTTGGGCTGCTTCCCAGTCAACATCATCTTCCCCGACCCCAAGAGGTAGCTGATATTTTGACTTCTATCACTCTCATTAGTTCTGCTTATTCTTGAACTTTACATAAATGGAATCATACGTATGTGCATATTAGTGTCTGGCTTCTTCCACTCAACCTAGTGCCTGTGAGATTTATCCATGTTGTGTGTACCTGCGGTTCATTGACTTAGATTTAAGAATGAGGAGCTCTCTACACTGCTCTGAACAGAAATTAGCTCCCTCTTGGTTTTATTATGTAAATTGCTTCCATGACTTGGTTTAAATTTGTGATATAATTTTTATAAACTGTAAATGACTGGAGCTGTCAACATAAGAGAGTTGCAATGACTCTGTTTTTAAAAAAATTAAACACATGTGCTTGACATCAACTACATGGTAGAATGAAATTAGGTATTGTAAACTACAAGAGACATATGTGTAAATTTCATACATCACTGACAGTGTTGGAGCTCTTGTTCAATTCTAGAAAATTTTGGGAGAAAATAAAAAATATTTGGTTTAAAAAGCATAGTGAATTCTCTTTGACCCAGTAATTACACATCTAGGAATTTACCTCAAGAAAATAACTTGCAAATAGACATGCAAAAAATTTATTACACGGAAGTTACATTTATTCTTGCTTATAGCAGGGTTGGGGGGAGAGAGAAAAGTAGTGGTGGGAGAATTTGGTTAAATAAATTAAGGTACATTCATAAAATGAAACCAATTTATTATTCTCAACTGTCCTTAAATTTAGTGCATTTCCACTTAAGAGGAACAATGAAATATTTTGCAGTGCTTGTAAATTACCTATGTGTTTTGGAAGAATGTTTAATGATGTGACAATGTTGCCTATATATTGTTTATTGGTAAAGTTGTTACCAAACAATAAACACAGGGTAATCTCATTTTTGTAATAATGGTATGTTAATGTAGAGCAAAGACTGGGAGGCTGAATACCAACTTCTTAAATCTCAGTGGTGGGATTATGGGTAATGTACATTTTCCTTGTGCTTTTGGCTTCCCAAATTTTTGACACTGTTTTTAAGATAAAACTCCTTCCTTCTTTCTTTCTTTCTTTCTTTCTTTCTTTCTTTCTTTCTTTCTTTCTTTCTTCTTTCTTTCTTTCTTTTTCTTTCTTTCTCTTTCTTTCTTTGTTTCTCTTTCTTTCTTTCTTTCTTTCTTTCTTTCTTTCTTTCTTTCTCTTTCTTTCTTTCTCTTTCTTTCTTTGTTTCTCTTTCTTTCTTTCTTTCTTTCTTTCTTTCTTTCTTTCCTTCTTTCTTTCTTTCTTTCTTTCTTTCTTTCTTTCTTTCTTTCTTTTCTTTCTTTCTTTCCTTCTTTCTTTCTTTTTATACTTTAAGTTATTGGATACACGTGCAGAATGTGTAGGTTTGTTACGTAGGTATACACATGCCATGATGGTTTGCTGCACCCATCAACCCATCATTAGGTATTTCTCCTAATGCTATCCCTCCCTAGTACCCCACCCCCTGACAGGCCCCGGTGTGTGATGTTCCCCTCCGGGTGTCCATGTGTTTTCGTTGTTCAATGCCCACTTATGAATGAGAAATGAACTCATTCTTTTTATGGCTGCATAGTATTCCATGGTGTATATGAGCTACATTTTCTTTATCCAGTCTGTCATTGATAGGCATTTGGGTTGGTTCCAAATCTTTGCTGTTGTGAACAATGCCGCAATAAACATACGTGTGCATTTGTCTTTATAGTAGAATGATTTATAATCGTTTGAGTATATACCCAGTAATGGGATTGCTGGGTCAAATGGTATTTCTGGTTCTAGATCCTTGAAGAATGGCCACACTATCTTCCACAATGGTTGAAATAATTTACACTCCCACTAATGGTGTAAAAGTGTTCCTATTTTTCCACATCCTCTCCAGCATCTGTTGTTTCCTGACTTTTTAATGATTGCCATTCTAACTGGCTTGAGATAGTATCTCCTTTGTGGTTTTGATTTGCATTTCTCTAATGACCAGTGATGATGGGCTTTTTTTCATATATTTGTTGGCTACATAAATGTCTTTTTTTGAGAAATGTCTGGTCATGTCCTTCACCCACTTTTTGGTGAGGTTGTTGGTTTTTATCATGTACATTTGTTTAAGTTCTTTGTAGATTCTGGATGTTAGCCCTTTGTCAGATGGACAGATTGCAAAAATTTTCTCCCATTCTGTATGTTGCCTGTTCACTCTGATGATAGTTTCTTTTGCTGTGCAGAAACTCTTTAGTTTAATTAAATCCCATTTGTCATTTTGGCTTTTATTGCCATTGCTTTTGGTGTTTTAGTCATGAAGTCTTTGCCCATGCCTATGTCCTGTATGGTATTGCCTAGGTTTTCTTCTAGGGTTTTTCTGGTTTTAGGTCTTACATTTAAGTCTTTAATCCATCTTGAGTTAATTTTTGTATAAGGTGTAAGGAAGGGGCCCAGTTTCAGTTTTCTGCATATGGCTAGCCAGTTTTCCCAACACCATTTATTAAATAAGGAATCCTTTCCCCACTTCTTGTTTTTGTCATGTTTGTCAAAGATCAGATGGTTGTAGATGTGTGGTGTTGTTTCTGAGGCCTCTGTTCTGTTCCATTGGTCTATATATCTGTTTTGCTACCAGAACCATGCTGTTTTGGTTATTGTAGTCTTGTGGTATAGTTCGAAATTGGGTAACGTGATGCCTCCAGCATTGTTCTTTTTGCTTAGGATTATCTTGGCTATGCGGGCTCTTTTTGGGTTCCATATGAAATTTAAAGAATTTTTTTCTAATTCTGTGAAGAAAGCCAATGGTAGCTTGACAGGGATAGCATTGAATCTATAAATTACTTTGGCAGTATGGCCACTTTCATGGTATTGATTCTTCCTATCCATGAGCATGGAATGTTTTTCCATTTGTTTGTGTCCTCTCTTATTTCCTTGAGCAGTGGTTTGTAGTTCTCCTTGAAAAAGTCCTTCACATCCGTTGGAAGTTGTATTCCTAGGTATTTTATACTCTTTGTAGCAATTGTGAATGGGCATTTGCTCATGATTTGACTCTGTCTATTATTAGTGTATAGGAATGCTTGTGTATTTTGCACATTGATTTTGTATCCTGAGACTTTGCTGAAGTTGCTTATCAACTTAAGGAGATTTTGGGCTGAGATGATGGGGTTTTCTAAATTTACAATTATGCCATCTGCAAACAGAGACAATTTGACTTCCTCTCTTCCTATTTGAATACCATTTATTTCTTTCTCTTGCCTGATTGCCCTGGCCAGAACTTCCAATACTGTGTTGAATGGGAGTGATGAGAGAGGGGGTCCTTACCTTGTGGTGGAAGATAAAACTATTTTTTAAAAAATGCACAGAAAATAACTACCTGTTTTAAGGGTCATGTTCACTTTGCAACAGATGATTGGATCTGAAAGCACAGCAGCTGTGGATTATTAAGCTATTCCACTGTAGCATCCATCTGAGATAATTTTTAATATAGCTTACCTCTATTGTACATTATTTTATACAGGCAAAGCTTAACTTTCTTTTTTCTGCATTACATTTTTAATGTCTTCATAAAACTCCTACATTTTAATGGTAAAACATTTTGACTCCGTATGACCCTCATGAGCAAAACCTATTTTTTTCTGTTAGTATGATGTAAAGAACTGTGTGGGAAGATCAACTTGCATGGCCTAATGCTGCTCTGCTTACTGCTGGAAAGAAAGGCCAGTCTCCATCTTGTAATTAGGAATGAGTACACTTGGGTTTATTGCAGGGAGGGTAGATTTAAGGGGATAAGGAATGGAAGGTGGTGCTGTAGCCTGAATGTTTATATTCCCCCAAATTTCATGTATTGATACCTAATCCCCATTTATTGATATTAATATTATTGATACCTAATGCAATAATATCAAGAGGTGGGGCATCTGGGAAGTGATTAGTTCATGAGGGCTGCACCCTTTACTAATGGGATTAGTGCCCTTATAAAAGAGGTAAGGGAACTTGTTTGCACCTCCAGCTATATGGGGAAACAGAAGAAGGTACCATCTATAAGGAACAAGCTCTCACCAGACACTGAATCTGCTAGCATCTTGATCTTGGATTTCCCAGCCTCCAGAACTGTGAACAATAAATTTCTGTTGTCTATAAGTTGCCCAGTCTAAGATGTCTTATTACAGCAGCCTGAATGAACTCCCAGGGAATTTCTAGGCATTTCAGTTTCAAATGGTTTGAAACCATAATTTCAGAACGGAATTGAATGTAAAGAACGGAGACCAATGGGTCCTTGTGGAAACACAGGAATCTGAGACAGAGGACTTGGGTGTGAGGAATGAATGAACAATGGTTCCTGATAGTGCCTCCTGATTTGAAGTCTGGAGCTGAATGTTTTCACTTGGTCATCTCAAATTCTTCTTGGTTTTGTGTCCTTTTTTCTCTGTTTTTTTTTTTTTTTTATTTTTTTTTTTTTTTTTTAATCACTCTTGTCTCTCAGTGTAGAAAGCAGATGTTTGGTTTCGTAAAACTTTTCTTTCAACATCTGGTGTTCACTACAGTCCTGTGAAAGTTATTGGTTTTGTTCTCTTCTGTCCTCAGTCTTAGTTTGTTTCCACTTAAGCTCAACAATTTTATGGAAGTTTGAAACAGAATAAAAATATTATTTTTTGATCTTTATCTTGTGTCCATCACAGTCATCTCTTAAGCAGTCTCTCCTTCTCATTCTTTCTCTCTGTCTCTCTCTTTCTCTCCCTCTCTCTCTTTGTTTCTGTCTCTCTCTCTCTCTCACACACACACACACACACACACAAACACACATATGCACACACCAGACACACACACACAAATACACATGCACACACACCAGACACACACACACATATACCTAAAGGCCGCCATATGGATACATTAAACACACCGAAGTCCCATAACTTTATCTATGATATTTTTATTTATGACTACCCTCCTTTCCATTTAATTTTCTTATCAAATACTGCTGTTCTTCAGATCAAGACTAAGAAAGCAGCAAATCTTTCCTCTTTCCACTGCTGATCTGTTTTGTTGGTTTGTTTCTTGCTGCCATGAATTTTTCTCTTTCTAGTGGATATGCTGATTCTCATCCACTTTCTTCTGAGGCCCACATATTGAGACTGGCCCATGTGACAAGGGCCCAGGGCTATATTACAATGAGACAAACATGCATGCATTTAGACATCCTTCCACCCTACAGAATTCTTAAGAAGCTGATGTAGTCAACACCTTGGCTTTATGTGACCACAGGTTCAGGAGGAACTGTCCCTGTTGTTTGATGACTACAGGTATTTTTTTTCTGTTGGTATCAGGTTCATTAACCAAGCAGGTGGTTACTAGTGACTTGGGGACTCAGTCTTAGGGGTCCTTCCTCTGTAATCCTGCTCTTATGAAGTGCTTCTGGCAATGAACCCACTATTTCTATTGTAGAGCATTCTCCATGGGTTAGAGTTATTTAGAATTCAGACAAGAAAGTTGGCTGGCCCGTTGTAGTCCCCCTTTTTTTTTTTTTTTGAGTTGCATTTTTATGTTTTTACCATTGATGTCTGCTCTTGTAATCTTATCTCTTCTTTTTCCAATTGATTTTCCAGTGAGAAGTGACCAAGTTTGTGGTCATATTCATGATCTTGGGCTGCCAGATTTAGCAAATAAAAATACAATATGCCCAGTTAAATTAGAATTCCAGATAAAAAGCAAATACTTTTTAGTATAAGTATATCCCATGCCATATCTGAGACATATTTATACCATACAATCATCACTATCTATCTAAAATTCTATTTTAACTGGGCATTCTGTATTTTATCTGGCAATTCTATTTTCATCTGATTTTGCCTTCAGGGCCTGTCCCCACTGAATTAACATTTTCTCAAAGATGAACTGAGGAGATCAAGCTCAATCAGTCATTTTTTTCTCCCTTTGTGGTTACAAGAAGTTGGTGCAGAAAGTTGAAATGTCTGATGAAAGTGAGTATTCTGGGGTTATCTGTGGTATTTGATATGCTCTACCTGACCTCTGAGGCTTTGTGCATGTTATTTGTGTCTGGAATTTTCTCTCCTCCCTTAACTCCCACTCTCTCTCTCTCTTGCTTCTTTAGCTTTTGATTCTTCATCAAGTTTCAGTTTCTAGGTCATTTCTTTCTTCTGAGATCCTTTCCCTGACTACACTAATATCAGGAGGAAGCATTTGTCCTCTGCATGCACACAGCGTACTGAACTACCCACTTGGGAACTTGCTCATTGACCTTGGTCTATGAGGAGGAAATTGTCTTTCTAGGCCATTGTTGTGTCCTCGCTTAGTGTCTAGCATAGTCCTTGAATGAATGAATATATCCAGAAGACTAGGAGTGGGGCCAGAGGAATTGGTGAACTTGAAGAGTCTCCAGTAAAAAATTTCATAAGTGAAAATGAAGGCAAACATGCTTGATTCTGGAAGCATGGACCACATCCAGAGGAGAGGAATGCTTTTAAATAGAGCAGATGCCTTTCAACCATATTGTTCTCTGGCCCATACTCCATGGAGTTGCCTAAGTCTCAGGGCAAGGGGACTACAAGAAAGGGTCAGGTGAGGAACAGCCATTCTTCGAGAGCCTCTCCGGATCACTGAAGCCATCACCAGCTCTGTAACAGCAGCTGATCCAGGAGTGAAGACTGTGCCTTTGGAGTGTGACCGTGGCACTCTTAACATGGGCAGCTGTGCTGTCATCTCTAGCAGGTGGTGCTGGTGTAGCTCACAACTTTGGATTCCTCTGAGACAGGCACTATCTCCTCCAGGAACTTGAGCAGGACAGATGAAAAGCACAGAAACCCATGGCAAATACACGCATCAGTTCCAGCACCCCTCTCCCAGAATTCTTTGAGAGTTTTCTAAGAGGGGACTAAAGTTTTGGCAGAGTAGCTGGAGAACAAAGCCAGAAAATCCTGCTTAAAACACATGGTGACCCTATTTTTACCCCCTGGTTGGTGTGGCCTGGGAGACATCGACTGTATCCACATTTGCCAACTTCTTTGTTTAGAATACTCATAAATAAAGATGATGGCTAATTTTTTCTCCTGCACTCTACAGGGTAGGGTAGTTTATAGTTTCTCTCTGTAATTAAATTGTAGGCTCTGGAGGAGTGGAGAATTTTATGAGTCAGAGGAAAATCTGATAAACTGGCCTTGTCCTCATTTGAACAGGGTTATGACAGTATGTCACGTAAGGGTGTTATTTACTAGTAATTTTTGGAGAAATAATTTGCTTCTTTTTTTTTAATAGAATAATGCCTTCCAGTTAATCATCTATACTTTCTTCTAATTAAGATAGCCTATGGCTACACAAGACAGGAAAGGTAGAACTCTTCTTCCTGCTTTGGGTTTGGAGGAAAATGAGTGAATGCAGGGTGAGGTGATATGATGAACACATTCTGAGTTCACTTCGGACGGTAAAATTTTTTCTCCTCACTCTCTAATGCAATGCCAACATGTACATCTTCCTACAGAGACAGTAAGTGGAAGGAGAATGGTCAGTAGACGGAAGCACTGCTGTTTTGGTGAGTGGGTGAGGTCGCGGTAGCAGTTTTCTAACTCCAGTGGTTATGGCAGGTGGTGGGGTGGGTGGCCAGTGGGAGTGGGCTCGTAAATTGTAGAGTCCTTCCTGTGGGACATGTAAAGCCTTGGTGTGAAATCTTTGCTTAGCTAACAATACTGTTTATGACAAAATTTTTAATATTTGTTTTAAGCTGTAGTTGAAAGGGAAATAGTTGTAATAGGGAGCAGAAGCAGGGTTACGATACTGACTGTGAGAGGAATTAGCATCTAATTTTCCTCTCAAATCTATTTGCAAATATGAATTTACATCAAGGCTGTGCCATTTGTACTCTGACCCACTTCCTACCACCACCCCCACTCCCAGGCTCACTTAATCTACGTCATACATTATAGCCACCTGGGAAACTTTTAATCCCCTGATCCAGGAGAACAACTCCTGGCTAATTAAACCAGAATCTTTAGGGTGAGGCCCAGGCATCAGCTATTTAATAAAAATTTCCAGGTGAGTCTAATGTCTAGCGCAGATTGAGAACTACTTTTTCTGGAATGTACAAAACTATTTGCAGACCCAGAGTGTTGACAATACAGACCAGGTTTCAGAAAAAGACTGTAGGTCTCTGAGAGATGGCTCGCCATGAAGCCTGGAAGACCCAACAAGGTCGTGGCAGGCAGCACTTATGCCAGTCACTATCCCGCCTGCTCTGTGTGTGTGAGTGCTGTTGCAGCCCACAGGGTCAGCAACAGGGCCTTGGATATCACAAACATCTACGCACAAAGAGACCAGCGCTTGGTTTTGTTTTCCTCCCCAGTATATTGGGAAAGCTTTTTAAGTTTTTTGATACTTGGTAACCTACTGAATACATGTACATTACAGAAAAGGAAAGAATGAGCCACATTTGGCTCTCCAGATGCACTTGTGTGTGTGTGTGTGTGTGTGTGTGTGTGTGAGAGAGAGAGAGAGAGAGAGAGGAGAGAGAGAATGAGGGAAGAAGGGAAAGAGAGGGAAGGAATATGTCTCTTGAGGTTTAATTTTTCTCTAGGAACTCATCCTGACCAAGTATAAAGAGGAGAAGGAGAATCTGTACTTTGAAGAACTGCTGTCCTGGTGAATAGGTGAGGTCACTGTGGCAGCTCTCTAGCTCCAGGGGTGTGGCATGCGGTGGGTGGCTAGTGGGAGTGGGCTAATGGAGTGCAAAGCCTTTTCTGTAGGACACGTGGAGCCCGGGTTTGAAATCTCTGCCTAGCTAGGCTTGGTGATACGTGAAAGGGTATCATTAGTTACCTTTACCAGGACCTAGGGTCCATTCTCCTTGGGATCCTGAGATAAGTTAGGGGAGGTAGTGACTTGTTGACTTGGGAAATCTTAAACAATTCTGTCGACCACATGAATTCCACTCCACCATGGCAGGCAGGCAATGCCCTGGCTTGAGACCAACTCAGAGATGGAAACTTCCATGATGATTTGGAAGTCTCAATAAGGTGTCTTCTACAGTATCCTCCCAATCCCACCCAGTTCGTCACCTCACAACTCATATTCTATCAACAAGAGAGGCCAGAGGGAGACGTGTCCACTGCGTATTACGTCCTAACAACGTCTCTGACAGCTGGTTGATAACTTCACTCTAGATCAGCTTTGGCCTTGAAGATCTCAGGTCGTCTACCTTTCACAGGGAGTTGAGTCATTATTTTCTACTTGAGAGTCCTGAAAATGTGTAGTCAAGAAAGTATGAAAATAAGAAGGTTTTTCTAAAGCTGCCAGATGGAATGAAAGAAAGAATAAAAGGAAAGATAATTTGAAAATATCTACTCAAGGCCATTTCACTCAGAGAAAAATCATTTATTTGTGCTTGGATCACAAAGCAAGATTTGAACATTTCTCTTGAGTCATTTTCATTCATTTTATTTTACTATTAATTTTTTTTTAAAATTACAATCTGGCGTCAGCAGCCTCAGACCTCTGTGACCAAAATACATCAATGATCTTCAATATCACTAATTACTGTAACACTGTTTATATGGTCTTGCTGTGAGAACGTCCTGTGGGTCCCCTTTAATTTCACAAAAACAATGACAGGGTGACAGTAACAGCTTTCAGGGTGGAGTTTCAGCCTTGAGCAGCACTTCAGGGGAATGACATGGGACCTTCTTCATCCCATTGTAATTGAGCTACAATAGATGTATCCCAGAGGATTCTCTGTGGAGTGAGTCCACATGAGATCCCTGAGATTTAATTGTTAATATCAGTGGTGCTGCAGCTGTTATTTACCAGCCTGTGAAGCCCATTTTCTTGGGTTACCAAATGATGTACAGTAATTAAATATATCTTCATCAAGCGCTTACCAGTTTAACGTTGTATAGGCACAGCATCAGAATCTGTACTCATGGAACTTTCCATTTCTTTAAGGAAACACAGAACCTTACATAGTAAGGGAAAACAGTGTATGATATATATCAAGATAAACAGTTAAGAATATAGGTGGTTAGGATCAGTTGGGGAAAATTGCTTGGGATAAGTAGAATTTGAGAGAGCGGCCTGAAGGTTAAGAGGTATGAGAGAAAAGGCGAAGGATGTTGCATTCTGGGTGGGGGAATTGGTAAACAAAGGTATGCGGGTGGGAAAGAGGATGTTATATTTTAGGGACAATGAACTGACTGTTAGCTAGTGTATTTGTTTCCTAAGGCTGCTATAACCAATTACTATAAATATATTCTCTCACAGTTCCAGAGGCTAGAAGTCCTGGAATGAAGGTGTTGGCAGGGCTGGTTCCTTCTGGTTCCATCTTCAGGTGGCTGTCTGCACTCTTTGGTGTTCCCTGGCTTGTAGATGCATCCTTCCCATCTCTGCCCCCATCTTCACATGGCCTTCTCCCTTGGGTCTCTGTATCTTTAGTCCTTCTTCCATTTCTCTTTTAAGGACATTGATCATTGAATTTAAGGCCCATCCTGAATCCAGGATGGTCTTCCCCAGAGATACTTGATTTAATGACATCTGTAAAGACCCTGTTTACAAAGAAGACCACATTCACTGGTGCCAGGGGTTAGGACTTTTGGCAGAACACTATCAAGCCACTATAGATAGTAAAAGAGAATAAGGTTGAATGGATGGAGTGGTCTGCTTGTGTCAGTTCCTGAATTTTTATGTCATCGTGGGGATTCCTATATAAACTTCTCAGCTATCATTCAACAATGGACATTTTTTTTTGGGAAGGATAATGAAATGAGCTCATGTGGGGTAATTTGCATTGAGGATTGAGGAGAAATCAATCTGAAGGCCAGAAGAGTCAAGATGCATGAACATGGACTAAGGACTATAGGTCATTCTCACCTGGCAGGGGAAATACCATGATCACTAAGAACCGTAGGTCATCGTTAGTAGTAAGTGGTGATTTGCATACATCATGTGGTGTCTTACTTAGATTTGCCTCTAACTTAAACCTCCTGGGTTCCTCCTATGGCCTTCAGTCACAGCCAAGGTGGAACTTGTACAGAACCATATCTGTACTAGCAAAAATCATCGTTTGTTGCATCCTAGTATAATGTAGGTGGAGATGGAGTATATGACCTCTCAGGTTGTGGGAGCATCCAGTAGAGGAGCATGATGCTTTGAAAGCAACAGGGACAAAATATTTCTCTTTAATTAGCTAAGAGTTAGAATCAAGGAGAACCTGGAGTCAATGTGGCCAACATCAGGAGCAAACAAATTTGGCTGAGACATAGGTGTGCAACCACACAATGCACTAAGTCAGGAGACAACACACCTTATTTTTCCTGATGCCCACTTCTTCCCCTAAAAGTTTCTGTGTGCATGTCCTGCCCTTCAACTGTGTTGCAATTTTCTTGAGAATAGTGCCATGTTTTAAGCTTATATCCCTTTAGCACAATGCTGGGTGCACAGCATATACTTAGCCAGTGCTTGCTTGCTTAATGGAAACAGCTACTGGCCTCCTTATGCTTTTCAGTATTACAAACAAAAAACATGAAAAAATCAAGGACAGTGATGAAGGTTTGCTGTAAAGTGGATGAATGACTCATAGTCGTTGTAGATCTTCCTATTGCTCCCAACATTTCTGGGGCATAGACTGTTGACCATAAACACTATGGTTTGCTTGATGGAGTCAGAAGAACAGGTAAGAAGGTGAGACCCCATCAAAACTCTCTTACTAAAGAGCAGCACCCAGGAGCACTTCAATTCTTTTCAAAAGCAACTGGAGAACCGAGAGTACAGAGATTGCATAAGATATGTCTCTAAATCTGTTAGAACTGAAACTTACCATGAGAGCCCTAGACATTTAAAGTTATTCAATGTTTCAGCCTCTTTATTGGGAAAAAATAGAAATAACAAATTACTTTTGGGAACTAATGTTTTCATGAAAGTCCCACCAAAATCTGCATACATCTTTCTCAAATACATTTCATGTTATTGCAACAATTGAACAATACTAATGATCCTTTCTGAATTATTGTAAAAATATTTGCCCATAAATGTTGCCAGCTTCGTGTTTATCATTAAAGAGCAGAGAGGAAACAAGTCTATTAAAACCACCCCAAATCAGCTAATAGAGATATGAGCCCTGGCACTGTCAGTCATTCCTGCCATAGGAGCGCTAATAAGAGAGGTCAACATCTTCTTCCTCAGAAGTAGACAATTGTTTGCACACACAGCACCAGCTTCTCTGACTGCCCCTCACACCCTGGGTCTGAGATACCTGCTTACACATGTGAACTGGAAGGAAATCTCAACATGAGGAGGCTAAATAGTGTGGTAATACTGAAATGTTATGAATACTGCTTTTTTCGCACATGAAGTATAATTGGTCCAACAATCTTGCCTTTACTTTTTTTTTTTTTAACAAGAAAAAGAATATGAGTAGACTTTATCTAAGATATTAACTTCTTAGTTCTAAAAGCACTTGTAACAAAAACCAAATTGTTTTTGTGGGGAGGATGGTAGAAATTCATAATTACTGGGATTCCTTGTCTCATGAATGAGTATTGCTAAGTGTCATAGGGCTACTTAAAAAATGCAGTTATTTATCTTTTAAATTGTTAAAGCAAATACATTGCATAAAGTTGATTATTTTAACTATTTTAAGCATATATTTAAGTGACATTAAATACATTCATGTTGTGTGTGTATGAGGCTACTTAAAAAAATTTATCTTGGTCACTTTTTTCCTTCAAAATATAAAAACAACACTCAAAGTCCTTGCATATCCAGTTCAGTAAGGTTAATATTCTTGCAGAGAAAACTCTGATATCAGCTCAGCTCTAATAATTCTTTTTTTTTTAAACAGAGTCTTACTCTGTCACCCAGGCTAGAGTGCAGTGATACCATCTCTACTCACTGTAACCTCCACCTCCTGGTTCAAGAAATTCTCATGCCTCAGTCACCCGAGTAGCTGGAATTACAGGTGTGCATCACCATGCCCATTTAATTTTTGTATTTTCAGTAGAGGTGGGGTTTCACCATATTGGCCAGGTTGTCCTCAAACTCCTGACCTCAAGTGATCTGCCTGCCTTGACCTCCCAAAGTGCTGGGATTACAGGCGTGAGCCACCCTGCCCAGAATGATTATTCTGATCATTCTGACTTGCTTCCTCTGCTACCTCTTAGGTAGTTGTGTGAAGTCATGATTAGCAAATTCTGGGTGAAAAAAGATTTCAAGTCACAAAGATCTCTCATAACCAACGTCAATGGAAAATTCTTTCTTTGAGATTGCCCTGATTCCAGTGTACTGTTTAATCCACTTGGCCCATCTGTGTCATACTTGTTAAATTCTTTTACTAAATCTGGGCAGACATGACTATAGCACTCCTTTACTGCTGTAACTGTTTCCAGGGATTGCTCTGAAGGAATTTCTACTTCTCAGCCTCTGAACAGTTACTGAATGAAATATGTGATGCTTGCCCTATGATTGGAATGTGCTTATGGCAGTTGCCAACCCCATATCCTTCAGTTGGAGGTGGGACAGGAGTGCCACCATCTTTACTATCTCTTCCCATACCAGTCAATGTCGGTTTTCTTATTTGTTTTGATGCTTAGGATGCTGCTAATGCAAGAATAGCCTTCATGGCTGTGTATAAGCCTGGAATATCAAAGAACTCAAATACTATTTCGGCAGCATATTCTGTTTGCTGGAGCATTCAGTGGAAGTTTAGTCAAAAGAAAGTAATGACCTTCATGTTCTGCTTTAAGTGTTTAAAGATGACTTACTCCAAACCTTTCTTTCAACAGTCTTCAACTAAACCATGGTGGGTTCACCATTTCATGGTATATGTGGCTTTTTCCTGTTACATCATCCCCAAAGAAGAAGTCTACGACATTGGTTTTCTTTATGACCCACTTTTGAGATTAATTGCCCACTTTTGCTGAATTCTTGAAAGCAATACATCAAGGAATAATAAACTATTGTTCTATACTTGCAACATGTTCCAGTTTTGTATACTCAGTGCCACAATCCACCAAACACACTGGTAGGTGTCCCACCATCTTCTTTCGCTCCTGCTGCTATCACCCTTCCTTCCTCTTGCTGCCCCACGGCTTTATCTGGTCAGTACTGGTTTGAGATTGATGGCAGGAGATGGGGACTTTCTAACCCTCCCTAGCTGGATACCCTCTCTTACAACTTCTTGCTCTTTCACTGCCTTTTCCCAGGAACTCAAGATGGTCCATGGGTTCCCATGCCCCAGTCAGACCCAGGCCGGGCCCAACTAGAGTATTCTGTATAATTGTTTTGAATGGAAGTTATAGGGGCAGTAGAATAATCCTTTGATTTCTAGATTATTATTATTATTATTTTTGCCTCAGTGCTTATTTTAAATGACCTAAAAGTCAAGCCTAGTCTAGACAATGCTGGCAAGAATCTAATCTCGATAGATTAGAAATGAAGTACGAAAAGAGCCAAATGGAAGCAGTGCCTAGGCTAAGATCACCTAGGAATATAAAAGAGATGGCGATGGAGAGATACTGAATGATGCAACCAAGTGTGGTCACAAGTACAAATGTTTAGGTTGAAATATGGGAAGGAGGTGACATATCTGGAGAGGAACTGAGGAAGTAAGCAGGAGATGCATGTGAGGGGAAGTTGAGGTCACTATGTAAGGTACGTTAGGTATATTTTGACTGAGTAGCTCTCTGGGCAATACTGTCAAACTTAGATGAACATCTGAATGCCCTGTGGTGTTAAAAAAAAAAAAGATAAAGCTGTATGGGTCCTGCCTGAAACCTGTTGAATCAGAATCTCCAGGGTAGTGTATGTTTTTGAAAGCTTTTTAGGAGATGAGTTGAGGAAGGTATATTTAACCCAGAGGAATAATTTTATAATGTTGCAGAAACTAGTTTCTACCTCTGAATAAAAGGGAGGTGGCCTGAGGAGGTAACAGTACCACCGACAAAAAGGACAGGGATTGTTTTTCACTCAGCAATCAGGTTGTGGACTCAAGAAGGTAGTTCTGCATTGCTAGGGATGTTTAAGAACATGCAAGACAAACTCATGTGATGAAATGGGATAAGAGAGGAAGGCTTTGAGGACCTGCGCAGATCAGAAGTGGCTGGTGGGGGGACCCTGCTATTGGCCTGTTGTAGCTCCTCTGTGAAGAAGAATAGCTCTCCAGAGGAGGGGAATGGAGATTGGTGATATGACAGTGCAGTCCAAAACAGAGTAAGCTTGAATAGAAAAGGCCAAAACGCACACAGGAGTGGACTCAAGTCTTTGATGTTGTCACTGGAGATGTTGTCGTCTTGCCTCAGTTCCTAGGAAAGGAGAGTTGCTGATCAAAGTGAGATTCACAGTTGTGTACTAAGTGTTTGTATTGGGTTATAAGTGCACGCAAGGTGATGGCTTCATATATTCGAATGTCAGTATATCCCTAGTATTTTATTTAATCATATTAAGACTATAGTGCACCAAAAGCTCCATAAAACCAGATACTTTGCTTATTTTGTTTGCGGGTATACCCCCAGCATCAATAACAGTGCCTGGCATCTGAAGATTACATATTGAAGATGTGGATCTTCAATAAGTGTTGAACGAATGAATGAATGAATCCATTGTTTAAAAGATGCAATCAAGAACAGCAGAAATCTGGCTGGGCATGGTGGCTCACACCTGTAATCCCAGCACTTTGGGATGCTGAGGTTGGCAGATCACTTGAGGTCAGGAGTTCGAGACTAGTCTGGCCAACACGGCGAAACCCCATCTCTACTGAAAATACAAAAATTAGCCGGGTGTGGTGTTGCATGCCTGTGATCCCAGCTACTCGGGAAACTGAGGCAAGAGAATTGCTTGTACCTGGGAGGTAAAGGTTGGTTGCAGTGAGCTGAGATTGTGCCATTGCACTCCAACCTGGATGATAAGAGTGAAACTCCATCTCAAAAAAAAAAAAAAAAAAAAAAGAACAATAGAAATCCCTGAACCCAGATGAACCGTACTGTACCACCAAACAAGTTGAGACTGCACATCATCCTCTTCACAGAGGTGAATATAAAGTTGATATTGAAACTTGATCTCAGCTAATTGTTTATCTTCTTATTTATTCTCCTATTATTTATTGGGGAGATTAGCATTTTGAGTCTTTCTTCTTCCCAAATTAAATCAATTTTCATAACTTTCATTTGTACTAAGTGTAAATAATGTCAAATACTTTATGTATTACTCTTCCAAGTGCATTACATTTTTTAACTTGAAGAGATGATGTCTTAGTATCAAATTTGAATAATCATTTTATAATGGGGAAAGATTTCCTTTTCAATGGTAGTTTTTTTGCTTTGAAATTCTTATTGATATTCAAAATTTAGAGAACTACAGTGCAAAGTGATTTAACATATATTAGAATGAACAGGATATGATACTCTCAGCAGTAAAGAGAAGATATCTGTGGGCTTACAAGGATAGAATCTACATTTCTCCTTTCCTCTTGTGTTCTTGGAGTGGCAAAAGATGATTCTTTCTTGTTGTGGATCTAAAGGATATGTTGTATGTGTTGGCCATTTCTTCCCTTACTCATGAAGGAGTTATGCTAATAGTAACCAGGATCTAATGGCATCCTTGGCATTTGATTTGATTTTGGAGAGACTAAACCAGGTACCACGCCTCATCCAAGCAGCCATAAATAGCATTTGAAGTGTTTGCCTAACTGTCCATGGGAAAGGCCAACCATAAATTCTAGATATTCCACAGACCACCCAGAGAATTCTGGCAGGATACACACACACACACACACACACACACACACATATACATACACGAAACCACCACTAAGAGACAGCCACTCACGATTAGGCAAGTGATGGTCACCAGCCACTGGCAAACTTTGGCGAAAACATCAGTTATCATTTCCAGCTTTGAGGGTTTGCCTTGTGTCCAGAGCCCGTATCAAATATATTGCTGCAATTAAATAGATTTTTTTGCTACAGTGAGTTTCATTGGAATGTTTCATTGCACTTCGCTGATGCATATAAATGAGGTGAAAATATTATTTTGCTTTCTTCAGAGCCAGAAATGTAAAGATTATGAAGAACAGCTGTCATCATAACATAGAAGCTCTTGAAAACAGTCTGTGACTTAAAGCAAATCATTTTCTTCCCATGTATTAATTATTTAACATTATGAATTTCTGCGAAGCCTATACAACCAGGCTTATGTTTTCTTATGCTGTTTTTATATTGGGGTTGCATGACAGTTACTTCCTATTTTCTTTTCAAGTGGGAATATGGGTGGAAATTCTTTGTAAGCTGTAAAATGCCATTCATATTTAAACCGCCATAATTCCTAAAGTTTTTAAAATTGCATTTGGTACTATTTACAAGGATTTTTTAAGTGCTTATTGATTATGTTTCTGGTAGTGTTTCACTCAGACGATGTCTCTTGTCCAGTGTGCACATCTATAAGAAGAAATTATTCTGTCTGCTTGCATTGCTGCATGCTTTGAAGAAAGCGTTCTGTAGCTACCAGCAGAATTCTGTGGTTCAAATAATGCCAGAAGCATTTCTGCTTAGATGATCGTATGAAGCCAGGTGGGATTAATTAGAGACACTATATGCTCACAACTGAGGCACCAGCTTTGGTTCCATTCCCGTGACTTCCTGGCACCACTGTTAAGCTAAGAATTCTAGCTAGTGACGGTGGAGTTCAGACTCACCACCCCCATCGGGAAACTTTGAGGAGAGTTTAAAGGTACTAGGGCCTATGCCTCTCCCTGTTACTGCCCTTTTGGGTGGCAGGTACAGGGCAGGGAGAAACCCTGTCCTCTGGGTGAGTGACGGTGAAAGGACCAAGTCTTCTGTGTGGTGATCAGGTTGGGGTGGCTGCTGCTGCTGCCACTAATCCTAGCATTTTGGGGTTTTCTCCCCACAGCCTTGCCTCCTGGATCTGTGGGAAACCTGTCCTGATGCAGCCTCCTCAGGTCCTGACAGCTGGGCCTGGGTGGAATTGACTGAGGCCAAATCAAGGATTTGGGAGCAAAGAGCAATTTATGTTCTTGTCAAAGGCAAAGTTGACCTGGGATACAAAGAACTGTCTAAATCCTGTAGTCAAAAAAAAAAAAAAAAAGGTGGAGAATGAGAACTTTGCTGTGGAAGGTCAGCAACAGAGAACATAAAAGATGGAATAAGCTGAGTAGACCTTGGAGAGTCCTGAGGCAATGATGCGTCCATCGCTCAATTTCCTTTTGGCCTGAAGTCTAATTTGTGAAAGCAATTTTCCTTCAACATTAGGTTTTCATTGCTTATAGCTCCTTACATCTGACACCTTGTTGAGTTGTACAAGGACTTGGGGACCCATCCAAAGGACGCTTTGCCTTTTCCTCCTCACCTTTACCAGGTGATTTTGATGCATTTGTGGAGGAGAGTTCCTGGTATGGAGGTCTAGACAGTGAACTTTGGGGAGTAGAAAGCTCCCATGGAAATATCCCAGGTTTCTATATTAAATGATTATTTCTAAAGACAAGTACATGCATATATATTTTGTTTACTTATTCAATCCAAGTGATTAGACATTGAACAGTCAGCTTGGGCTGCTATAACGAAATGCTGTGGACTGAGTGACTTAAACCAGAGAAGTTTATTTCTCACAGTTCTGGAGGCTAGGAATTCCACGATCGAGGTGCCAGCAGATTCAGTGCGTGGTGAAGGCCCCTTACTAGCTCTCAGGTTGCCACCTTCTTGCTGTATCCCCACATGGTGGAGACGGAACTCACTGTGGTCTCTCTCCCTATTTGTATAAGGACACCAATCTCATCATGGGAGCCTCACCCTCATGACTACATTTAAACCTTGGGAAGAAACTACTTCCCAAGGCTTCATGTCCAAATTCATCATACTGGGGATAGGGCTTCAATATATGAATTTTGGGAGGACATAAACTTTTAGTCTATAACAAGGTGAAAAAAATAATGCAGTTGAACTGTGACTCAGTTTCCTCCTGACTATCTGGGGGATGCTCCAAGTGGAACGGGGGAAAGAAGGCAGGTGCCTAGTCAATGTGATTCTGGACTCCAGGTAAATACACTAATGAAATACGCTAGCCGAAGGGTCTTTTCTGTAGAATGCTCTTAGCAGGATATCCTTGAAAAAATGACATGAAAGCTGGGTTATAACACAGAGATGTTTCATAAAATGCTCCCTTATGGTAGGAGATATCACCACAAAACCTCCACCGGGGACCTCATCTTTCACTCTGGGCCGGAGAGTTGATGTCTGTCATGAACCGAAAGGAGCTGGGGAACTGCTCTCAATGTCCCCAACTTCTCTCTGCTTTTCTGGAACCTGAATCTTTTACTGGATTACCTGACTCTTTTACATCATGAGGAAAGCTTGACACTGGCTATAATATTGATTTGTGTGAGTCTGACCCTTTGTGTCAGATCAGGCAATAATAAAATACAGCAAATAAACAAAATGGTTCTAAGTACATGTGTTTGTCTAAGATCTACTTATTTCTATTCTTAGCTTTTTTTTGTTGGTAAAAAATTGTCCACATACAATTTATAGAGAAGAATAAAAGACAGAAATTTTGATCAGGTTCTTTAAGTATTCAATGGATTATTTTTTCTATTGTTTTATTGTGGTAAAATATACATGACATAAAATTTACCATTTAGCCATTTAAAGTGTACGAATCAGTGGCATTAAGCTTACTTGCATTCTTGTGCACTCATCGCCACTATCCATCTATTGAAGGTTTTCACTATCCCCGACAGAAACACTGTCCTCATTAAACAGTAACTCCCCGTCTCCCTTCCTCCTAGCCATTGGTAACCACCAATCTCCTTTCTGTCTTCATGAATTTGCCTATCCCAGGTACCTCACTTAGTGGAATTGTACAATTTGTCCTTTTATGTTTGGCTTATTTCACTTAGCGTACTGTTTGCAAGGTTCATTCGTGTTGTAGCATGTATTATGATGTCATTTCATTTAAAGGCTCATTAATATTCCATTGTGTATACATACCACATTTTGTTTATCCATTCATCTGTTGATAGACATTTGGGTTTCCAGGCTTTTGGCTACTGTGAATAATGTTGCTATGAACTTCGGTGTACAAAAATATCTGAGTCCTTGTTTTCAATAGTTGGCGAATATATTCAGAAGTAGAATTGCTGAATCATGTGGTAATTCTATGTTTAACTTTCTGAGGAGCCATTATAATGTTTCAGTGGCTGTGTCATTTTACACTCCCACTAGCAATATGTAAGAATTACAATTTCTCCACCTCCTTGCCAACACTTTCTATTTTCCATTAAAAAACCATTGTTACCCTAATGGGTATCTATTTTTAAGTGTCTCATTACTAAATAACCAAAAGGTAAATAACGTTTTACTACTTTCTAGCTTGCCCCTCTGAGCAGCTAGTTCCATCTTTCTGGACCAGCCTCGACTCTGGAACAGTCCTGTCCCTGGAGTGAAACTGCCAAGCCTGCAACTGTTAAGCAAACTCCTTGGAGGACTTAGCTGATATAATTCCCTTGTTGTCACCTCCAACCAACATTTTTGGGTAATTGATGGGAGATTAACAGAGAAACTTGTGGGGCAATTTGGAACTACTAGTATGACTTCATTTAACAAGAATAGTTAAAGAATAATAATAAGTTTGCATCAATTTTCTTTACAGGGCCTTTCTCTAGTGTTCTGTCCGAATTGGCTTTGATTATCTATGCAGGTGAAGAAGGATTTGACATGTTACCTGAGCCACTGCTCTGTTAATTGTCTTATTCTTTGTGTTATGATTTGCCTTCTAGACAGTTGAAAGGTAATATTTGTTTAATGAAAGTGATTTTATTTTCCAATGTGATTATTGATATTTTGAATACAATATTCATTAAATATCATTGCTAAATTTAAATTGCTAATTGCCTAAATCTTCAGTGCATTAAAAGGGCGTGCACATTCTGAATGTCACAGCTTGCTTTTTATGTATTTACTTATTTGTTTTTGTTGCTAGCAAAACAAATATCTGCTCACTTTAGATCTTTGGGGCTTGTCTGCTTCTGTTTACCATTGAAGCCCAAACATTCGGGCTGCAGTTGGCACTACAGAGATGGGAGGACGGGCTGGAGACTGTTCTCCCTCCAGGGTTGTTGATAAAGCTGTCAGCCAGGTTGTGGGGGTAGAATTCTGGCAACAGCTGTGTTCAGAATTTCTTAAGCTTAGCCAACTGGCAAGGGATATAATCAAAGGGAATGAATATGACAATCTAACTCCCTGTTACATAAACACACACACAAACATACACACACACATGCATGTACAATAACATTCATGTTGATTCTGGGATATACTGTGAACTATAGCAATCTCTAAACATGTTCAATTTGAAACGCTGAATGCAATATGTGCTTTGCTTAACTTTTTTATTTTTTAAACATAGAAAACCTACTAAAGGTCTTAGGTCTGTCTTTTTGGGACCTTACGTAAGTAGCCAGTTTTGTAAAAATAAATCTTACGATCTTATAAAAAAGTTTAGGTCCATAAATTATATTCTGTATATTTTAATTGAAATAGTACTTATAAGGGCCTTCTAAATGTTTTCATAATTTTTTCTTTATCATTTGTAAACTTACAGTGGGTTTTCAGAGCTATGGATCATTTATGAAGGCTGGGGTAGGTTATAAATTGGTACATCTTTCTGGATTGTAACTTGGCAATATATATGAGAAGCATTCAGAGTTTGAATAACCATTGATCCAACCATCATTCTTCCACTATCTTTTCCTAAGGAAATAATGAAAAGTACGTGGAAAGATACAGTGACAAAGATATAAGGATATTCAATGCAGTGTTGTTTCTTATAATAAAACATGTTAGATTTAAGATAATATTATCTATGTAATGAGGTATCACGTAAGTATCAAAAAGGCTATGGAAGAATGTTTGAGGGTTTACTTTAGATGTCGACCTGATTGGATTAAGGAATATCTGAAGAACTGATAAAGCATTACTTCTGGGTGTGCCTGTGATGCTGTTTCCAGAGGAGATGGGCATGTAAGTTGGTGAACTGAGTGGGAAAGATCTATCCTTAATGTGGACAGGCAACTTTCAATTTACTGGGGGATCAGATCGACCAAAAAGGCAGAGGAACGGTGAATTCCCCCTTTCTCTCTCCTGGAGCTCCTGCCAATAAGGACATCAGAACTCTGACCTCTCTGACCTTAGAACTGTGGTACTTACACTCACAACTCCCTGGGTTCTCAGACATTTGGCTTTTCTGGTCTGAGGCTTTGGGACTTGGACTGAGCCATGCTACAAACATCTCAGGGTCTCCAGCTGGCAGATGGCCTGTCATGAGGCTTCCCAACCTCCATGATCGTATGAGCCAATTTCCCTAATCTCTTCTCGTGTGTGTGTGTGTGTGTGTGTGTGTGTGTTTATATCATCTGTCTATATCTATATATCTTACTACATCTGTCTAAATCTACACATCTTACATGGCATCAGGCAAAGAGAGCTTGTGTAGGGGAACTCCCCTTTTTAAAACCATCAGATCTCATGAGTCTTATTCACTATCACGAGAAGAGCACAGGAAAGGTCTGCCCCCATGATTCAGTTACCTCCCACTGGGTCCCTTCCATGACATGTGAGAATTGTGGAAGCTACAATTCAAGAGCTCTGTCTCTCTGGAGAACCCTGACTAATACAAATATTTAATGACAGAAAAAAATATATGATATGTTAAAATTTTAAAAGTATGCTTTTAAACAATATGTATGATATCTACAGAGGAAGGTCTTCAGAGTATTGGGATGTATATCTAAATTTCGGGATTATGAGTGATTTTTTTTTTTTTTTTTGGTGCCCTATCCTTTTGAAAATTTATGTAGTAAATAATTTTTTTAAACAATACCCAAAGTGGTCGTAAAAAATTTTTAAATGTGTCTAACATATGTATAATTATTTGCAACTCAACTTAATTTGTTATTAACTCAACTGTAGCTATCTGGTTAAGGGTAAAGTTCTTCATTAAAAAAGCTGCTTTTATTGAGTGTTTGTAATCACTAAATAGTTTTATAATCTTGAGGTTATCCGGTCCACAGAAGCAAGAGGAAGAGGTGCCAGAGAGGAGTCAGAGAGGAATGGGGAGAGAGAGAGAGAAACACAAATG
Source organism: Theropithecus gelada (assembly GCF_003255815.1). Classification (NCBI taxonomy): domain Eukaryota; kingdom Metazoa; phylum Chordata; class Mammalia; order Primates; family Cercopithecidae; genus Theropithecus; species Theropithecus gelada. Next base: position 21,250,455 of record NC_037669.1, on the reverse strand, counting down.
TGAGATTAAATTACATTTCCATTTAATTTTCAAATTATCTGTAATGACTTTAAGCATGAATTCATCTGGAAAAACTTCTAAGTATTATATTGAACTTGGCATTAGTGGCCTGGGGCATGTTGGAGTAAAAATTTTTAAATATGCCTTAAAAGAACTTTATCTTAAGATTCATTCATTTTAGGTGTACATTTTGCTGATGTCATGAAACACTTTTCAGGGTAGAGTATGCTTTGGTGGTAAATTATATAAAGTGGTCATACTACCAAGGAACACTTATATATTCTCAATGCTCTTATGGGAGCTTCTTTAATTAGGGTAGCTTACTTGTTTCTGCAATAGAACCATGACTGGGTAAGGTGAAGGACCGCTATGAATGTGATCAGAGGGTAACAGAAAATTGCAGGTCCTGGAAGGGATGGTATGTGGCTGGCTAGTGGACCCTGGCCAGTGCTTGGTGGTATTTAATGCAGTTAGAGTTCTCCATTCAGCTTACTGTGCTGCTGTGCTTCCTTTTTAAGGAAAAGATGCATTACAGTGCAGGCGATGGTAAAAGGAGATGTGGATGACAATACCTTTGGTCATTTGGAAATGCTGACTCTACAGTACAAAGAAAGACTTATAGGCATCAGAGAACCTGAATAGGTTGTGAACAGACAAGAAGAGATGTATGTATTAGTCTATTCTCACATTGTAATAAAGACATACCCCAGACTGGGTAATTTGTAATGGAAAGAGGTTTAATGGACTCGCAGTTCCACATGACTGGGGATGCCTCACAATCACGGTAGAAAGTGAAGAAGGAACAAAGTCACATCTTACATGGTGACAGGCAAAGAGCGTTTGTGCAGGGGAACTCCTCTTTATAAAACCATCAGATCTTGTGAGACTTATTCACTGTCATGTGAAGAGCACAGGAAAGATCCACCCCCATGATTTAATTACCCCCCACTGGGTCCCTCCCATGACATGTGGAGATTATGGGAGCTACAATTCAAGATGAGATTTGGGTGGGGACACAGTCAAACCACATCAATGTATAACTGGTATTGTGTGGAAGCCATTCTTCATTTCTTGCTGTGTAAATGGACATGAAATCACAGTTGTCATTATGGAAAGAGCAGTGAACAGGCTCCTGAGGCAGGGCTCTAGTCTTAGCTTTCTTTTGACCAGACTCTCTGAGTTTTAGTGCATTTACATGTTAAATTAACAGTTTAACTACATGGAGGAATTCTAAGGTCCCTTCTGGACTGATGTGCTATTGTTTGAATAGTGGAAACTGTAATACATTGGGGGTTACTACAAAAATTCCTAACTCATCATTATCCCTTCATTTGGGTTGCCAACCAAAGTCTGCCAGGCACAGTGAATCAGGACTGCTCATCACTGAACTCTAGCAATTCCAGCAATCTAGAATTATTCTAGATTGGAACACAGTATCTGTTTCCCGTCCTTGGTTTTGGAAACTTTCTCAGACTCCACACTGTGGCTTTCTGCATGTGGTTCTCCACCGCCTCTTGCTTCTGCGTGTGCCCTGCCTTCCCGGTTTCAGCTCTTCCGCAGCTTCTAGAGGGAGACTAAGGAAAATTGTGAGACATATTAATAAGTTATTATAACATCTGCTTTTTAAACTAGTTGAACAAATATAAAAATTCAATTTTTTTATTTTTAAGTTTCAGATTTTTTAGGTTTCAGTTTTAGGTTTTATTCCTTCATTTATTGATTCACAAAAGATTTATTGCAAGCTGGAAGACTTTTTTCCCTGAAAGATTTTTTTCCCCACCAAAATATAGCACTTAGTCTACAAGTGTTTTAGAATTTGTTACAAATGCAATTTGCGTAAAATTTTAAAAAATCTTAGCAAATTCTTTGGGGATAGAAAATATGTATTTTATTATTTGTCTAATCTATTACTACTCAATACTATGTTTTATTGAGAATTGCTGCATGAAATGATTGTACATTAAAACATACATCAGACAAAGTAGTTTTAAATATACCGCTTTTGTATTTTGGATTAGAATTTGCATTTCATCATATTTAGAATTTTTATCATTAGGCACACATAGATGATTCGTTGCATCTCTAATATGGAATATGTTTCATTGTTTCATTCCACAGCTTCAGTGAATAGCTCTGACATTGGCACAAGGGTTTAAGTCCATGTGTAAAGTCTGGCAATGTGGGGCTTGACTTTTTCAATTATTTTTCCAACTAGAAATGTCTAATGATGTTGACTTATTGAAATATCTTTACTACTTTGCCCTGGAAAGTTTCATAATATGCTTCGCAGAACAATTGCCACATCTTAGAAGGAGTTTATGAGCTCATGAGGGAACTTAAAGTTCTAATGTAGAGGTGTTTTGCTGTTTAACAAGGTCAGTGGTAAAACTGAATACTATGTTCTCTTCCCCATCTTTTTCTAAAGGATAATCACATTTTAGTAAAACTATGAACTCTCAGACTGTCTCATGTGCTGACAGTACTGCATCATGGCGCCTAACACAGCCACACACATGTGTCCCACTCCTAGAAACAGAGGAGAGGATATGAGGTCATTTGTGATGAAATTCTGATCCCAGAATGTTTTGAAGTGTTCACTAACAAAATTCACAATAACAAAATCATATGGCCACCATTACAGTTGTGCTGAGCACCTTATTTTTAGGAAAACATTTACAGATAATAAATTTTGCTGATTTCAAGACATTTTATTATTTTATGCAACACAGCAAGTATTGTCTTTTATGATATAATGTTTGTATTTATAGAGGGATGATTCATAAACATTCCCAAGTAGAGTATTATGCTTGTATTAGCTCTCACAGTCTTTTTTAATATCTTCCTTCTGAAAAAAATTAAAGCACCCAGACAAGCATAGATAAATTGCTCAGCTTCATATCATTAGGCATTAGAAAGTCAGGAAACAAATGGGCTTTCACTTCTCACCATTTTTAAACAAGTTCTTGTGGATCATGTTCAAAGATGCTGGAATCGAGCTCCTTCTAACAAAGCGAAACACAACATAGAGAGTAAGAGAAAGTCCCTACTATGAGGATTTTATAAACAAGTGGCATGGGTTGCCTGTCACCATAAGTAAAAGTCTAACACTTTTGCCCACTGCACCTTGGTGTCAGAGTCAAAAAGAAAAACACAAAAACGCAATATACTAGATGGAACCACACTTTCCTCATATAAAGAGAGCAAGATCAGCTTCAGTAGTGGGCACTGGTCCCCCATGTCCCACAGGTCCCTCCTGGCAGCCAACACAGGGCTATTGGCCACATGCGCTCCTCTAGTGCTGCAGAAAGAAGGACCCTGTATCCTCCCTGCAGAGGACAGATATAGCCCAGCTTGAGCGGTGAGGATTCTTTATATCTGGGTAAGAAGGTGTTCGAGGCCCAAGACCCATTCTTATGCAGCCAAGTGGAGATCAAAAGACTTCATGGACAGGAAACCGCCTTTTCCAGCAGAGGAGGCATGGAGAAAAATCTATGTCCTGATACACACCTCCATACTTGTGACATCTTATACTGACAAGGAGGAAATATAACTCATATCCACTTGAGTAATAATGAAATTACAAACATAACTTCCTTGACTCTTCGTATTCCTATGGCTTTCTGGGTAGAGGTTATATAGCTCTGAAAATGCATAAAAAATGGGGCTATCGGTTTTCAAGTGTTTTTTTTGATAAGTGTGTAGTTATCTCTAATTTTTGGCACATGGATAATACCAAGACATGGAATTATTTCATGGTCCCAAACAAGTTTACTTTATTTTTCATTTCACTGCAGAGACCATTACATGACTATGAGACGCCTAGAACATCAGTGGGCATTTTCGTGGGTGGGTGGAGGGAGAGGGAGAGAGAGTGCTCAACAGGTATGAAGTTACAGTTAAACAGGAGGAATAAGTTCTGGTGTTTGTTGCAGAATAGGCGGACTATAGTTAACAATATTGTATATTTCAAAATAGCTAGAAGAGGAGATTTGGAATGTTTTCATTTATCATTTTTACAAAGAAGTGATAAATATATGGTAGTGGATATGTTAAATACTCTCATTTGATTATTGCATAATGTATACATGTATCCAAACGTCACCCTGCACTCCATAAATATGTACAATTATGTGTCAATTTTTAAAAAATAAATAAATAATTTTAAAAAATGGCTTTCTAAGAAGATATACACATTTTTATTATGAATTCCAGAAATGGAAAACTAGTCCTGGAAGTCAAACATGGAAAGACAATCAACAAAACATATTAGTATATCTTGCCCCTTTAGAAACACTGCCACCTTCTCCTCTAGTCTAACTCTTTAAAGTTAATGTAGTTTAAAAGTTAAATATTGAGAATGACTAAACTAGTAGTTATTTAACTAACTTAGTAGTTAAACATACATAATGAAGCAGGAAAAAAACCCAGGAAAGACAATCTCATTGCTCTATTTCATGGAATAACAGCTGGGATGCTCATTTACTGTCTTTTTCAGGCTAATAAAATATATTCTAAAACAGCCTTCCAAATACCACTGTGAAAGCCAAGATTTTTTTTTTTTTTTTGCTAGAAATCAAATGACTTCTTATAATACTATTTTATGGAATCTGTTGATTATTTTACCATTTGGGCATAGAGATACAGCCTCAAGAGCAGTAGAAATTCAACTATACCAAATTTAAATCACCACTGCTTATGATGTGCTGCCGGAAACATACAATTTCAAATACATCTTCAGTTTATTGTTTACTAAAATCAACCCATAATTATTCAGAAAGTGATGGTTAAGTGACAGTTTGGGGTTTTTTGCCTAGTTCTGGGGTGTTCATCGTTTGCCCCTATTGACCACTGAGTGTGAACCCCTATCTTCCTCCTCTAACCTCTTCACTTTTCCCTAAAAGACTGTTGGTGGAAGGAGGAGAATGTGCCAGGCCAACATCTGGTGCTCATATTAACCCACCTAGAGTTTGATGGAGAAAAGGGTAAAAATAATCATAATCAATTAAATTTTAAGAGCTTTCCTTGTGGGTGAGATGAAAAGACATACATTAATTTTCATAAATAAAGACATTTGGAACTTTTGCCAGATGAATCCGATGAGAACAGATCTTGATTTTATTTTATTTTTTGGAGTCTTCTTAATTCTGTGTGCAGATGTTACCAATAAAAATATCAATTATGCCATTTTCTACTTTATATTGTTGATTTTAGTTATATTCTCTTTTACATGTTTCTCCAGTAAATAAAATAATAATAATGAAAACAAATATTTATTGAGTGCTTACTCTTGCTAGTAATAATCATATTTTACATATGTAAATTGGTAATATACATAAGATATTTACAATAGTGGGGGAAACAAAGGTAGGGACTATTATTATATTCATTTAAAAGGTGAGGAAACTGAGACACAGATTGTTTATATAATTTTCCCAAGCTAGTAAGAGGTACAGTCAGGATCTAAATCTAAAACCTGTTCTGTTCATCACTATGTCATAGTGACATAGCTCACTCATGGGCAGAACCCATGATATTTCTTATTTCTGGCTGGTGTGGGTATTGTCTGTTAGCATATTGGGGAGGTTCACAGTGGGTGTTGGCAGAGGGGTATTAATAAATAGAATCAATTTCCTGCATGATATTATTGGAGATGTTAAGAAACTGTCAATATCATTACACAGTGACCCCAGCTCCTTCAAACCACACCCCTGCCACTGCAACTGGGTCACAGCTAGGTTCTCTGTGGCTAATAGCATGTGTGTGGAAGATTCTGGTCATACTACTGTGCAGCGTGTGCTAAAGATAACACATGTGGCCTCCATGACTCAATTTCAGCCAGTCCTTCAAGTTTTGCTTGGAAATCCCCAGGATAATAGAATGAATATTTTGAAATGAAAATTGTGAAAAGAATAGAATTGATTTTGTCACTAATCTTTTTGTTTGACATTAGTTTTTCTTTGGTCTAATCAGTAGCTATTGGGTAAACTCTTTGTGGCATAAATAAACTTAGAATTTGTCAAATTGCAATGATAACCTTTCATTTTAGTAGACTATCCCTCCCCTTGTCCCAACTCCATTTTTCTCTCTAGCCTGGCCCTTTTGAGTTCAATTCCACCAAAGTTTACTGAACAAACTTTAATATAAGCAAAGCTCTATGTTATGGAGAGTGAGGTACAATTCCTGTTCTTAGGTGCACAAACATATATACCACAGGTCAGCCTGTGATGGAGGATGTAGCAGACATACAAATGAAGTAGTTCAGTACATAGATGTGGGAGACATTATTTCAACTTGGGTGAGTGTCAAAGCTTCATAGAGAAGACAGAATTTGAAAACACTGAGGTAAAGAAGAAAGGTATTCTACGTAGAGAAATAAAGGTAGAAAAATTGCAGTGTATGTTCAGATATTGTTTGGGATGAGGCTAAAGGTGAGAGGGAGAAGGAGGAGTGGGAGAGTAACATGGGGGATGAGATAGGAGACACTGAGCCCAAATTATGAGGGCTTGTATTATTATGAAGAATTTGTGGTTTATTCTGTGGGCAACAGGTGCCATTGTAGGAAGTGATCAAGTACGGGTTTTAGGAATTTAAAACTCTGCCCTCAAGGTTGGATTTTAGGAATCTAACTTTGTGTGAAGGAATGGATTGTAGAAGGTAAAGACCAGAGGCAGAGACTAGTTGGGAGGCTTTTATGATCATTCAGACGAGGTAACAAGGACCTGAGAATCTGGAGTACAATGGGAATGGAAAAGAAGGCTTGGAGGGGTGGACTGAACGTGAGCCATTGGCTGATCCTGGAAGTGGGAGGGGAAAGAAAGAAGAGGAGTCAATGTTTCTTGCCTCTGAGATTTTCGGTTCTGATGCGCGAGATTATCTTATGCAATTAACTGAAATAGAAAGAAACAGGAGCCGACACCTCTTTTTGGGGAAGTGGTTGGTCATAGAAAAGGGATTATTTTTTCAAATGCTCTGATGATAGATTTTTCATCTCTCTATATAATATTTCTTAAAGGACTAAAGTAGAAAGGCAACCTTTAAAACATTTATTATTAGAAAAATAAAGCCAGAAGAGCATAAAATCAATAAAGATATTCTTGGGATGTATTTGTTTTTCTTTTGAAATTAAAAAAAGTTAACAAGTTCAACTGTGTAATAACTGTAATAAACAGTACTACAAGTGAGTTTATGAAGTTTGAACTCCTTTATCTTCTTGGATCACTCAGGAGCTTCACTAATTTAATCTTGCCTATAAAACTAACTTAAGTTTATTTTATTAAAGTAACTTTCTGACATCTTCCTGACTCTTACATATCTGCCCCCTGTCTAAATGAGAAGGATAGAGAAATGCACATTTAAAACACAACCTTTTCCTTTGTTCACCAAAATTTTGTTAGTATCAAAGGAAGACTCTGGCTCAGTTTTTAAAATCTTCACGGTAAACGATGTTTATTCCAAATAAGTTAAAAAAGCAGTTTTCCACTAACATAATCTTCAGCATCTCATTATGCATTTTCTGGGGAAGTTAAGTGCTGCTGAGTAGGAAGGAGAAGAGTAAAGTAGTGATTGGAGACAGGACAATCCCACACTCTTTAAATTCATATTTCAATTTTTGTTTGTTTGAATAACAGAAACACTAAAAAAAATTAACTGTTGAGAATTCAGTTGATTTTTATCTTACTATCCTATAACCAGACTTAACATATAATCATAGAAAAACTTGTGCAAAAAACTCCTGAATATTCCTTCTTTCTTCAACTTGTTATCTTGTGTGTTGTCATAGCCTGGTCGCCTTTGGGTCAGGTGGGTAACTCAGATGCCTAAATACTTAGTCTCTTAAACCCCCTTCTCCAGATATCCCACTTCACACTGTCTAGTTCCTGCTTAAAGTCAGTTACATTTGAACACTTATTTTATATCTACCAAAGCATACGTATATATTTCTTTCTTACCTAAGGAACTTACTTATTAAAGCAAATGACTATTTCTAGATTTAAATGGTCTCATTGTTGGAAGAAATAGGCTGATTGTTTAAGTAAATGGATAAAGCCTCTTTTGTGCAGTGGAGATAAAATAACAGGTTAAGGGTCTGAGAGTTTTCATTTTCAATTAGTGTTGCTATCATTAATTCACTTCAAAAGTTGTAGGTGTTATACAGTATTTCGATTACAGAGCACAGGGTAGAAAACAGACCGCCACCAACATTTTTGTGGATTTAAATCTTTTTCACCTAAGAGGTTGATTTTTTAGCTGCAATTCTGAACTTCTAAGAAAGGGCTCTCATAGGTCAGGTGTGGTACCTGGTGTTCAAAGATAATATCCCAATGAGCCATGCCGTCTAGTAAATTAGTTTCCTATCACTGCTATCACTAATTGCTATAGATTTTGTAGGTTAACATGAATTATCTTACTGTTCTGTAGATCCTAAGTCCAGCACAGGTAGCACTTGGCCAACATCAATATGCCAGCAGGGCTGCATTGCTTTCTGGAAGCTTTAGGGGAGAATCCATTTACTTGCATTTGCTGGTTTCTCAAGGCTGCCTGCATTCTTGGTTTGGAGATCCCTTTCTCCATCTTCAAGCTAGCAATGACAGGCCGAGTGTTCATGTTGCCATCTGTCTGTTTCTCTGGAGCTGAGAAAGGTTTCTCCACTTTTAAGTACACATATGATTAAATTGGGCACAGGGAAAATCTCCCCATCTCAAGGTTTAGACACTTAATCACATCTGCAAAGCTCCTTCTGCCATATAAGGTAACATTCTGTGGATTAGAACATGGACATCTTTGGAGGACCATTTTTCTGCCGGCCACACGCCCTTATACTACAGGTCTAAATCTAAGACCTGTAGTATATCTAAGCTGTTTCTGTGGCTCTGTCTTGAACGGGGTGTGATGTTGTGTGAATTTTGAAGCCTTGCATCTTCCCACCTGGGGTTCTTGGAATTCTAGTTATTAGATGCTCTCTATTGGAACTTCTCACTATGTAGCGAGAAGCTCAAACCACATGGAGATGCCATGTAGCATGCACTTGTTAATAGCCTGAACCGAGATCCCAGTGGGCAGTGAGTAACAGCTTCCAGGCATATAACTGAATCATCTTAAACATCCAGCTTAGCTGAGACTTCAGATGACTGCAGGCCCAACTGATATCCGACTGCAAGTACCTGAGAGAGCCCAAGTGACACTTCCTACTTGAGTTCAGCCACCCACTGAACATTGGGAGAAAACGAATCACCATTTTAGGCCACTAAATGTTGTAATGCAGAACTGGATAATAAGATAGTCAAGGTGGGTTGAGGTTTCCATCTTTTGACCAATCAACTCTGGCCAGGGGTTAATTAAGGTCATCGTGTCATCAGGTAACTTAGTTGCAATGAGTAGAAATGAACTCTGGTTAATTCAAGCAGAAAAACAATTTCTTTAAAGTGTAAACAGCATGTTGGTTCTCAGCCACCCGCTTGGAAATTTCTGCAATTTGGTTTGGCTCCTCATTTAGGAATATTTTGAGAATTGGATTCTGGTGCTTTTCAGTCTCTACTTCCAATTTAACATTTCAATTTACAAATGAAATTGGGCATTGTCCAGAATTGCAAGAAGGATTGGAGAACTAGGCTTGGAGGCTAAGCAGCAGAGAACAGTGCCCAAAAATTATGTCCCAGAAACAGGCTCAGTGAGAAGATTGTTCCACCATCACCAGGGCCAAGCTCTATAAACTCTGAATCTCTATTAGAGGGACCACAGGTGCTGATGCTCAGTATCAAAACCAGCACTGCTACATCTCCTACCCCAGAATGTCCATCTCACTTCAACTGCCACTCCACTGATATTCAGCTAATTTTAAGATATATTATGAAATTGACATACTTATTTTTATATAATAATATGCTGATATAACAAAGTATTTGGAAGGACACAGGCTTATTAATTATGGTAACTTTGGAAAGTTGGATTAAGGGAGAATTTTACTTTCTCTTAGCATGCTTCTATATTGCTTGAGTGGTTTACAAAACATTGTTAATTTTGTAATAAAAGGCATAGGATTCTGAAAATAAAACACGGATTACTGAAACTTAACATATTGTACTGTAACTATTTCCAGTTAATTTGTCATTATGCTTTGTAACTGAAAGAGGACCAGGGAAATGTAGAGGAACAAATGGAATATCTGATGAACATTGCTGTCTGTGCCCCTCACTGTCAGTCCTGATTCCTCACTTGTAAAATAGGTCTAATGATGGCATCTATCTTTGTTAGCTTTGCTTGGAAAAATTCTATCCTTACCTGTTTCAGGTCTCTGCTAAAATGTCTCTTTTTCATAAATAGAGACCTTTCCTACCACTTTTGTAAGAGTCCCTCCAGCCACCTTCCCCCACCCACTTCCATATCTTTATCTTCTTTCCTTACTCTCCTTCATTTATCTTCACTTCCTGACTTGTCACCATCCAATATATTAGGTATTTACTTGCTTATTTGTAATTGTCTGTCTTCCTTATTAGAGCTTCATGAGAACAGTCCTCTTGCCTATTTTGCTCATGGTTCTATCTCCAGGTTGAGCACAGGGACTTCAGTGTCTCCAACTAGCACGGGTCTATGTATTTTTTGTTCATTCACAAAACTCATAATGTTCTTTTAAACAGTTCACATAATATAAATGTGTATGGAAGAAAGAGTAAAACACTTATTGAGTGGATGAATATAAAACCCAGATAGTTAATTATAAATGGAAAATAAGTATATAAAACACTTGGCATAATATCTGGCACATAGCAAGTGTTCAATAATTACCTTTTAAAATTAATAATTTTGTTTACTAGTAATCAGTTTTATAGTACTTTTATTAATAAAATTTATAGCATAATTCCTGGGCCATAAGAAGACTTAATAAATGTCAACTCTAAATAAGAATAAGCATAATTCCATAGCAGAAAGCACAAAAGAATAGGTGCTCAGATAATGACAGTTGGTAATTACTGAGTCCTGTCAATTCCTGCAAACTCTCTGCTTCTCTGCTGAGGACTGCTTCTCCCTAGGCCAGAGACATGTTTGACTCCTTTCCTCAAACCATCCACTGCTTCTATAGACTGTCTCCCTGATCATTTCAAAATTATAGGAGCAGTAACCACTTACTGATTTTTTTGAATAGTTGTTTTAAAAAACATGTGTTAATTATGCTTCTATGCACAATACAGTCTTTAAAACTCAGGCAAAGAAAACATTTTTGTAGTAAATCTTGTCCAATGTAATTAGAGCAGATATTTTATCAAGCCACATGTATTCTTGATTTTTTTTTTTATTTTAGAACAGAGCTTCTTTTGCCTTTGCCTCTACCTTCTAGTGTATGTGATTGCTGAAAGCTGCTCTTCAGTTTCACAGCTAGTTTAGTTAATGCTATTATTTCCAAGCAACACAAATATTCATTATTTCCTGTTCCGTTGTTTAGTTCTTCTGCTTTTATTACCTCTTGTTCATAGAGTTTAGCAGTTCCAGTTTTCCAACTTCTTTTCAATTATTGTTTGATTTAGAGGCTTTCAGGCTTCAAAGACTTTGAATTTTTGTTCAAAAGGAATGATTTATTTGGATTAAAAACTTAAATGTAAGAACCGAAACTATAAAACTACTAGAAGGAAACAGAGAGAACATGCTCTAGGACATTAGCCTAAGCAAAGATTTTATGGCTGAGACCTCCAAAGCACAGGCCACAAAAAATAAAAGTCAACAAACAAATTGGATTATATTAAACTAAAAACCTTCTGCATAGCAAAGGAAACAATCAACAGAGAGAAAAGACAACCTGTTCAGTGGCAGAAAATATTGCAAACTATTTACTTGAGAAAAGACTAATATCTAGAATATACAAGAACAGCAAAACAAAAATCCCATTAAAAAGTATGCAAAATATCTCCATAGACATTTCTCAAAAGAATATATACAAATGGCCAACAGGTATATGAAAAAATGCTCAAAATCCTAATAATCAGGAAAATATAAATTAAAACCACAATGAGATATTATCTTACTCCAGTAGGAATGGCTATTATCAAAAAGACAAAAAATACGTGCTGGCAAGGATGCAGAGAGAAGAGAATTCTTATACACTGTTGGTGGAAATGTAAATTAATACAGTCATATGGAAAACAGTATGGGGTTTCTCAAAAAACTAAAAATAGAACTACCATATGACCCAGCAATCCCACTGAATACATATTCAAAGGAAAGGAAAGGAAATTGATATGTCTGAGGGATATCTGCACCTCATGTTTATTATAGGACTATTCACAATAGCCAAGATATGGAATTAGCTTACATGTCTGTAAGTGGATGAGTGGATAAAGAAAATGTGATACACACACATATATACACACATATATATATACATACACCCAATGGAATACTATTCAACCAGAAAAAGGAATAAGATCCTGTCATTTACAACAACACAAAGGGAACTGGAGATCTTTATGTTAACCAAAATAGGCCAGACACAGAAAGACAAGTGCGGAAGCCAAATGCTGATCTCATGGAGGTAGAGTAAAATGATAGTTACTAGAGGCTGGGAAGGGTATGTGGGGAGATGGGGAACGAAGAGAGGTTGGTCAATGAGTACAAATACCGTTAGATATAATGAATAAGTTTTAGTGTTTAATAGAACAGTAGGACAGTAGGGTGACTACAGTTAATAACAATACATTGTACATTTCAAAATAACTAGAAGAGAAAATTTTGAAATGTTCTCAACACAAAGACATCAGTGTTTGAGGTGATGAATATCCTAAATGTCCTGATTTGATCATTAGGTATTGTATGCATGTGTCAACATAGCATATGTATCCCATAAATATGTACAAATATTATGTATCAATAAAAAAGAAATAATTTATGGAATACCACTGTATAAAACAAATAATTGTATCTGGTCAAATGTGCACACCTAGAAATACACAACCCTGCATTTCCCTGACTGTTAGTTGTCTCTGCAGTTCCCACACATTATTACCTTATCTCTCTCATCATTACTGACATAGCTCCTACTTTTTATGGATGTCCTGTGTTGCATAACCTTTCTTCTATGGCTTCTATAGCATTTTGTGTATATCCCTATTATTGTTCTTGCCACATTGTATTTTTAATTTGATTTGTCTGTTTCTCCGATTATATGATGAAGTCTTTGAAGGCAGAGTCTGCTGTATCTCTAATGCCTAGTAACACTTAGTAAATACTCAATTAAAGTTAGATCAGTGACTGACTCTTTGACCATGTCCAATATAAGAGATGTTAAATCAGACAGAGTGGATTGATAAGGCCGAAGTCTAAATGAGAGGAAGAATAAAATAGGTAAGTTGTCATCAGAAAAGTGATGCTAGGCAGAAGGTGTGAGAGATCCAGAGGTGACATGTATCAGTCAGGATTCCAACAGGAAAGAGGTGATACACACAAATTAGGACCTTTCCAGAAAGATCTATTTGCAAGGGGACCATCTGCAAAAGTGAATGTTCTGGGGAATAGGGGACCCCAGGAATTGGTGCAGTAACCTGGGATTAGTGGCAGTAGAACCATTACCACTCTAGGCCCAGATAGACAAGAGAGGGAGCTGTTACCAGAATGCAGAAGGAATCAGAGGAGTCGCCTTGAGAGAAATGATGCTTGGTCAAGAGACACAGCAAGTCTGAGGTGATATCACAAGCAGGGAGTCAACGGAATAAATACCAGACCTCATTCTCCACTCTCTTAGCCATCTCTCTGTCTCTCTTTTTTTTTTCTGGCTTCCCATTGGCTGAGCCCTACTGGAAACCTGAGGAAAGGGAGTCTGTCAACACAGTTCATCCAGGTCAGTGTCCCTGAGAAGAAAGCAGACTGGCGAAAGACGGAGCATGGATTTGAAGGAGCAAATATGAGACATCTAGCACAAGATATTAGGTGTGGCACTAAGCCTGAAAGTGAAGATGAAGATGTTGTTTACCAGATTACAGTGACAGGGGGGAGAGGGCTTACTGTATTATATTGTTGCATTGCAAACAGGCCCCAAATCTAAGAGGCATACTGTAGTAAGCATTTATTTAGCTCACACGTCTATGAGTTTTTTTTAGGTTGCACCCAATTGGGGTGGTCTTGCTGGAGCAGTTGTTTCCCAAGTGTCTTTCTTTTTCCTGGACCCTTAGGCTCACCCACGGATGCTCTTCTCGTAGAAATGGCAGAAGTGAAAGGGAGCAAGGCTAGTTATGCAAGTAATTTGCAAGCTTTTGGCCATGTCACACCGGCTAACGTTCTCTTGGCAAAAACAATTCACATGGCCAAGTCTGAGATAGCGAGTGTGAATATTTCTGAATAATAATCTGTGATACCCACCAAAGATACTCCTGTATCTTTCCTTCTACCATCTTTTAAACATTGGTTAAGGCAAATACTCACAAATGACAGAGGATTCTTTGATGGATCTTGTGGATTGTCCTTCAAAGCTATAGAGTTACCTACCTTTAAAAAACAGGAATTTGGAATACATTATTAACTGAAGATTTTGCTGCTAATTTCTGCACATTCAGCCTCTCTACAGAGCATTATGGAGGAATGTAATTTTTTAAAAACATTCTTGGAAATGCCTAGAAAATGTCCATACCATACAATTGCATATAATATTCTGGCACATAAGGCTAGTGGCACTGGTGTTTAAAAAATAAGTATTACTTTTAGGAATGTGTGTAACATTTTTGAGATGCATATATGGCTTGATTTTATATAACTTGGCAAATCCACTGAACTTTTTTTTTTTGCCAAGTGGGGTAGATTTAAATTTATGTATTAATTTTGAAAAGTTTTATTTTTACTATTTTAATTATTTCTTTCCGGAGACATGGTATATCTTTCTATTTATTCAGAACTAGTTTTATGCCCTTCAATAAAGTGTTGTAGTTACGCTTTTATATTGGTGCTGTATCCTTCTTGGTAAATTTATTTTCAAATATTTTATAATTTTGTAGCTAATGTGAATTAGACATTTTCCCCTCGCTTCTGACTAGATGTTGCTGGGAAAGAGAAAAGCTACTACTTATTATATATTAAGTTGTCTAGCCACTGGCCTTAAAAAATGTCAAAATGAGTAACTTTGAATTCCTTGGTGAGAATGAAACACAAAGGTGAAATCATATCTTTTGTTGCTTTAAAAGGCTAGAATGTAATGACATAGTAAATTGGCATGTAAAGATGAATTATTCCATTCATTTATTTTTATTGAGTACCTATTAAATTCAAAACACTGTTACTTCATCAATAGTGGTTTAAAGGAAGTTAATGAGACATGTCTTCTAACACAAAGAAATTTAACATCTTGTTGGGGAGATAAAAATGTAAACAACAAATATAGGCAAGAATAGCGGAAAGACTACAGTATGTTTTCTTTATGGCTCACTGTAAGCTTTCTGAAACAGGACCTGTGACTTGGTACAATATGCTAAAAATATCATATTAAGCATTTAATAGCAGTTCAGTGTGAACAAGAAATGATTCATTCCAATGAGAAATCTTAGAAGTTTCATGGAGGAGATAGTGTCTGTGATACACTATAAAACATGGGTAGAATTTCAATGAGTGACAAAGACAGGGAAGATAAAAACATCCTGGTTGAGGCAAGAGCATAATCAAAGCACAGATGTGTAAAATTTCTTAGGATGTATGCGGAACGGAGAGTAGTTGGATATGGCAAAGCATAGGTACCTAAAGGGATGTAGCAGAAGATGGGACTAAGAGAGAAGTTTTGGAAAAGATTGTGTAGGAACATAAAACTGAGACTAAGGACTTTGGACTTTGATCGTCCAAACAAAGCCACTGAAGGCATTTAAGGAGGGAGTATAAGCATGCAACCTCCATGGCTATTAAAAAGTTGGAGTGGAAACCAGGAGAGTGAAAGCTGGGACCCTCTAGGAAGTTCTAGCAGCATGCCAAGCAAAAGAGTGATGTTAAGAGTTGGATTCGATCAGAGGCAGAGGCAGTGGAGAGGAGGAGATGAATGTGGCAAGTACCCTTAATGCACAGTTGAAGGACTTAGGCAACCAAATTGGTGTGGGTTGAGGAGAAGTTCTTTGACTCCGATAGTTCAAGTTCAAGGGTGGCTGCGAGGATGCTGGTGCCATTACTGGGAAAGAGAACTCAGGAGGAAAAGTATGTTTAGTCTATCTTCAGTTTTGCAAAGGTTGAGCTTGAAGTCCAGGAGGCACATTTATGGCACTCCGAAGAGGGTGGTACAGTGGTTTCCAGCCTGAAAATCTTTTTTGGTCTAAATTTGGAGTGACCAGATTATTTTTGAGAAGCAAAATTGCAAACATCACAAAGAATTTCTAAATAAATAGTAGAACTTTTATGGAACAATGTAACACTGCATATTTTTCTTTGACTCTTTTTTGCCATGTCATTTTAATCCTTTCCTTCTCTTTCTGCTTCCTGGAGGCCATTAACCAAGGAAGAAATGCTTTACTTTCTGAAGCTCCTGATCAATTTGGTGAGGTCCAAAGGAATAACACGTTAAACATAATTTGAAAAGTTTCGCTCTGTTCTGAAGTAGGACCTAAAATGTGAAGCCACGTGTCTCCGAGGTACATGCCTCTTCTCTCGAATGCAGACTGGAGGCCTTCAATAATCAATATGCCCACTGTGACTGGTGACTCCAAACCAGGACAACCAGATAGCACTGCATGGCCAGCTCCCAGTAACAGCAAATTTTGAACATAAAACATTGACTTTGAAAAACAGTCCTGGGCACTCTCTCTTCTCTGCAGCCCTTGTGCCCATCCCATGAGTACCCTGCTCCTGACTGTTTTGAGGCTTTGCTTTCCATTTTTTTCCTCATTAAAACATTAATTTTTTTTATTTTAGATTCGGGGGTACATGTGCAGATTTGTTACATGGGTATATTGTGTGATGCTGAGGTTTGGGCTTCTAATGATCCTGCCACCCATGTAGTGAACATAGTACCTGGAGGGTAGTTTTTCAACCCTTGTCCCCCTCTTTCCCTCTCTGCTTTTAAAATTCCCACTTATGTAACAAATCTGCATGTCCTGCACATGTATTCCAGAACTTAAAATAAATAAAATTCCCAGTGTTTATTGTGCCCATCTTTGTGTCCAGGTGTACCCAATAGGACATACTTCTTTAGGGCTGCATAGTATTCCATGGTGTATCTGTACCAAATTTTCTTTATCTGATCCATTGTTGATGGACACTTGGGTTGATTCCTTGTCTTTGCTGTTATAGATAGTGCTGCAATAAACATATGTCACTAAGGCAGTTTTAATCTACCAGCACACTTGGACTTTCTGTTTCTTAAAATTGTAGTAAAATATACATAAAATTTTCCATGTGAATCATTTTTAAGTGTACAGCTCAACAGTGTTAAGTACATTCTCATTGTCATGAAACCAATTTCCAGCACTCTTTGCATCTTGCAAAATGGAAACTGTGTACCCATTAAATATTGCTGTCTCCCCACAGGCCCTGACAACAACCATTCTACTTTCTGTCTCTATGAATTTGCTACTCTAAGTACCTCATATGAGTGGAATCATACTGTATTTGTCTTTTTGTGACACTTTCCTGGCTTTGATCCATTTCTCTGGGTAGAATTTAAACTCACCTTAAGCATTGTGCCATTGGCTTGGACTCAAGAACCCCATTGGTATCCTATTGGCCCCCACCAAGGGCACAACAGATGTGATGAAAGAATGCTTTAGCTATATGTAATTTCCTGTATTCAGTCTGCTCTTGTTCAAATCATAGAACTGGAAGAAATCCTGAAGCTCAGAGCATGTGGGCTCCTGTCTCATGGCAAAATGCGCCACTACTTCTGCCCTTCTCTCCCTGCCCAGCTCTGCACACAGATTAAATATCAACAGGAAGAATGCAGGATCCTGCAAGCAAAAACACTCTAATAAAGGAAACTCAAAGAGTGAGAATATAGACAATGAAGAAACAACCACACCAGAAGTTTGATGTTTATATTGCACTCTTCCTCTGAAGACAGTGACATGCTTCCCAGATGTTATCTACAGTGAGGCAAGTCCTTAAGAAAATTGCAGTCTGACAAATTAATCCCCCCTAAGAAATGTGCTACCAGATGACCTTGTTTGAGTTGAAACTGAAGATGTCACCTGTGGAAACAGAAAGGAAATTTGGTCAGTGGGACTGATCCATAGCCTCAGAGGCATCTTGAGTGGATGGATGTGGTTACGTGGGTGGGTGGGCACTTCAGAATCACAGCGCTAGCAGGGAACTGGATTAGTGAGCTTACCCAGCTCAAGCCCACAGTAAGAGTGAAGGGCACACTCTGTTTATAAAGCTGTGTGGAAAAAATCTTTACTAATTGGGCAACTCGTTGTCTGTCAGACGGGTTCCTTGTTGAGTTGTACTCTCAACTCTTAGTACCCTGCCTATCATACAGCAGGAACTCAGTAAATATTTGCTGAATTGTTTAAAAAGAATACATATGAGATGATTTTATTAATTTTAAATCTCCAAATCTCTCATTTCTCAGCCTGCAATTTGAGTCTATATCTGTCATGGTTAACACTTAGAAAGCAGCATAGTACATTTAAATAGCATTTTAAAGATTCCAAGGAGATTGAGAAGGTGCATTAGTATCTGGGACTTGCATCCTCTACCTGAACAACTCAGGCTGTTTGTCCCCTGGGATTTTTTTGTGGTCTTCCACCAGTTTAGCAGTTTGTTCCTGTTGCTTCATAAAATGTACAATTGGAAAAGCTAGTATAAAGCAGTTTAGCTGTTAAAAGAGGGGAAAAAAGAGAGACCTGGCTTCAAGATTCTATTTTTTTTTCTACCTAATGGAAATACCAGGAACTGAAAATATGCTGTGGCTAGAATCGTACTAGTTTCAAGAAACTGGTTTCTTGAATGCTTTCACAGGGAGCCAGGGCTCAGTTTCACTTTCAACTATGATGTTCCCAATACAGTCTAATCCCTGACATGTAGGCAAATCAACTCCCACTGGGGACGTGGAACGAGGTAAGATTCTCTAAGGAGAGGGGCAGAGAGTTTGAATGTATTAACCTGTCACCCTGACTCCCTGGATCACACTGGCCTGGAGTCAGATCCTTTGCTTCTTTTTAAAGATGGAAGTGAGGCAGAGTAGAGCTCGCAAAGAGAGAAAGAGAATCCTTTGGATTTTTGTGGTTGTTGTTACTGTGTGTTTGTTGGTGGTGGCTATGGAGAAGAAGTAGTGCTGTTAAAACTATCTGTATTAGTCCATTTTCATGGTGCTGATAAAGACATACCTGAAACTGGGAACAAAAAGAGGTTTAATTGGACTTACAGTTCCACATGTCTGGGGAGGCCTCAGAATCATGGCAGGAGGCAAAAGGCACTTCTTACATGGTGGTGGCAAGAGAAAAATGAGGAAGAAGCAAAAGCAGAAACCCGTGATAAACCCATCAGATCTCGTGAGACTTACTCACTATCGCAAGAATAACACGGGAAAGATCGGCCCCCATGATTCAATTGTCTCCCCTTAGATCCCTCCCACAACATGTGGAAATTCTGGGAGATACAATTCAAGTTGAGATGTTATGCAGACACAGTCAAACTATATCACTATCCATACAATCATAGCATAATGTAGAATTTATATTCAAGGTTTACAGTAGGGCTAACACTGCTTACCATATGTCTAACTAATTTTGCCATAGTCATATGGCAGAGTCCCTTTCCTTGCAGGGAATTTGGGGCCATTTTCGACATCTACACCAAGCTTGTCCAACACAACTTATTTTGTTTTGGTTGTTTAGGTTTATTTTGTTTTAGGATTTTAGCAGCCTGAAGCCATGGTTTTTAGCTTCTATCTCTAGTGATATGTGGAAAAGAGGGACGAAGAAGGGGCTTTACTGGCCCAACCAAAAACAGAAACTAAGAACCCATGACTGTAATCTCTCCCTTGGACACGACATTGATCTTGTACCATCATCTTGGTAGTTTTATGGCATGTTAATTTTTCTTTTATCACTCCTGGGAATATCTGAAATATGGGACAGGCACTCATTACTGATTTATACTAATCAATATAAATATGGTAAAACCAAATTAATTAGTGTTCACACTAATTACACTCTGAAACTGACAAGGCCACTTGCCATATATAGACTCATTTGTTGATCTTGTGTGAATGGTAGGCCTCGTTTATAAGATACATACATAAGCATACATAAATAAGTTAGATAAATACGTAAGTTAGCTTTCAGTAGGGATTTTCCACTTGCACCCTTTGTTCTTCAAATGTGGGTATCCAAAAGTATCGCCATAATTTCTGGCAATTACGGGGCAGTTTTGCCTAGGTGCTATTTGCTTACATTGACTCCTGTAGATCACTCGTATCCAAGGATGTTTTCTGACTCTTCCCACTTACCATACCTCCTGCTGTCCTTCCTGGATGTCTCCCACTCTGCTGGCTTGACTCTCATTGACCAGGAGGCCGGCAAGTCGAGGTGACAGACTTGTCCATTTGTGGTCAGATAAGCTCAAGCCAAGGCTTAGCCTTTTCATGGGTATTTTTACTTTAGTTTAGTCCCAGCTGTAGTCAATATTTTGAGTTTCTGATCTCTTCATAGGAAGTCTTAGCTAGATCTCAGAAGTCTCAGATTTATTTTGTACTTGCCTGCCACAAGCTTGGTTTAAGACTTGGTCAGAGACTTATGTCAGCTCTACCAACGTGTGATGAGGGGGCAAAACAGGTTCCGTATTGATGTGTCTCCAAGGGAATTCCTGGACAAACCATTGAAAGGACCAAATATTGATCTATTGATCTTATCTTCTCTAAGATGCTTGTTAGACATTTAGTCTGGAGTTCAGATTAGATTTGCATATTAGAGTTCTCCAGGGAAATAGAACCAACAACATATATGTATGTATACCTATATATGTATATACATATAGATGTATATGTATGTATATTTAAAGAGTTATAAGGAATTGGCTTAGCAAATATAGAGACTGGGAAGTCCTACAGTTTTCTGTCTATACGCTGGGGACACAGGAAAGCTGATGGAATAGTTATGAGAACCAGAGTGCTAATAGTGCACATCTCAGTCAAGGCAGAGGACTGATGTCCCAGCTCAAGCATTCAGGCAATAAGAGCAAATTCCCCCTTCCTCTGCCTCTTTGTTCTACCTGGGCTCTCAATGGATTGGATGATGCCCACTCACACTGGGGAGGGCAGTCTCCTTTACTGAGTTCACTAAAACACTAATCTCACCTGGAAACACCCTCACAGACATACCCAGAAACAAAGTTTATTCTTGGACTCCAGGTCCCACTAAAGTTGACACATAAAATTAACCACCACAATTCTTAAAAGTGAAGTTAATGCTAATGTTTACTTCAATATATTTCCAGTTAATCATGCTCCAGCAAAATGACATTGGCTTACACCACACCTTTCCAAAAACTAAGGGAAGACTGAGGTGGGAAAGGTGAAGGTAGGCTGCAGGATGAGCTCATATCCCCTTGGTTTATGAAAGGAGTGTGTTGGTGTGACCTCCTGGTGTATGGGCCTTTCTCCCAATCAAAGGGGAGAACCAAGCTGAGGGCTGAGATATGAAGGACACAGCTGGCATCTGACACATCCTGCTTTTGTCCCACCCATTGTGGAGCTTGGAGTCTGATTTTAAGGACTTCAGTTCTCTGCCTATGAGGAACACTGACTCTTTTACTCTTTTCTTCCGAATCATGCTCTTCGTTCAAGCTATTTCTGCACCAAGAGCTCAAAATGGTGGAAATCAGTTTTCGGGTTGTGACATTTTCTCTCACTCTTCTTCCTTCTAGGATTTAACTGAGTAGAGTTGATGGCATCATATTTGAAGAAATGCTGGTATTAGTTGGTCTCGGCTAAAGTGAAAAGTGATCTAGCTGTCAGCCAGAGACAGACCTCAACTCTTTTTCTTTTGGTAGCTTTTTCTTCCAAGAGACTTTAAATGCCTATCTGATTTCTTTTAATGAAAAGAATGAGGCAGTCATTTCTTATACCTGTTCATTAAGGAGCACACGTTTGCATTCTAGATCAGTGTTTTTACAACAGTATTAACTCTTCCAGAAATACCTAGGCAAGTATAAAAACAAGTGCACTCCCCACCCCCAACCCCACAAAGATACTGATTCAGAAGGACTGGGATGAGACACTCCAGGTGATTCTTATGTCTTCTAGTTCGAACACCTGTGCCTCCAAAGGATTTCGAACTTTGCTTAAATCAGGTTTTTCTTCAAACAGATGAAATAAGGTTTAGAAGATTTTAAGGAAATTAGTGAAACAGCTCAGAAGCAGAGGCTGGCTTGACTGTGCTGTTGTGGGGTAAAGTGAGTTTTACTGTTTTGCCAGCTGGGCTCATCTTACCCCAGCCATTTCCCGAAGTCAAAACAATTTTAGTAGCTTTCTGTGATGCTTCATGTAGAGGCAGGAAACCGTTCCAAACCCACGTGCTCCCAGCACAGAGTCATCGCTGTGTCCTGACCTTTCCAATAACCTTGCTGTCAGAGCAAGTCAAAATCAGGAAACAGGTAAGCGACCTGCCTTCCTAACCCGGCAAACACATATATTCTGATAAAGCTATTGGCATGTTTAATAGAATATAATTAACTATTCAAACTCCGTTTCACTGGTTGGGACTTCAAAGTGGGTTTTGGAATAACAAAACGATTTGAGGGGTTTCTTCTTGCCTTGAGCTTTATTTGAGGTGGGTTTTAATGAAAGACTTCAGGAGACAGTTATTCCAGAGGGAAATCTGTGTTGTCCATGGTGTAGGAGCTAATTCATATTTGCTTTAAATGAATTCACTTAATGGGATTAGATTTAAAATGTGACCATTAATTTAAAGAATATATCTACTGATTAGCATCATAAGAAATTAGATTTCATGTAAAATGATCATATGTTTTGGAACATGAAAATTTAGAACTCACTAAATGTTGACTATATGGATACCTCATAAAGGATTTGTGCCTGATGCATAGGTGCTCATGAACGATTCTTGTTGAAGGAGGAGAGGGATTTAAAGTATGAATTGAGTATCTATTGACTGAGAAACACCTCTGTGTTTAGTGAGAATAATAAAAATGTTCTGTTTATCAGCTGATGTTTATGATGTAAAATATTTCCTGGTGGTGATTAAGCAGTAAATAGTGGGTGTTTATTAGCTGGCCGATTTCAAACACTTTATATTTTCTTTTGCTTTAGTAATTGAACATAATAAATAATACTGTTGCCTGGACAGCAGCTGTTGTATTTTTCCCAAAAAGGATGCTTTGCTCAGATTGCGATCTTTTGTAGCATCAGCTGGCACTATTCACAGATAACAAACACAAGCAATACAACTTTTAATGAGTTGGAATGTGTTATGGGTTTGGGAATGAAGGTTTAAAGTTGTCGATTAGGCAAATTAAGCTGTCTGCGTACTTTCTGTCTGTACAGATGGCTGATTTTACAAAGACTAATTTTCAACAGGGATCCTTGAAGCTATTAGAGTTCTTTTATGTAAAACACAGCAAGCCTCCCTTCCAAACCCTACAATTTAAAGAAAATGTGCCTAGGAGAGTTTATTATTTGTGATTTTAAGAAGTTGCAATGACAGATTTGTAATAAATTAATTGTTATCTTCTGTAAAATTTTAGATTGCAGTTTCAATATAGTGAAATTTTGAATGAGATATTAATATTTTCTATCCTTTTTTTTTGGATAATGTGTTGATGAGAGAAAACTGTTTACATAACATTATTTTTACTAAGGAAGAAAAATGCACGTTGTCATTGAGAGGCAAAAGGAGTCTCTAAGAATTATGGGCAAAATGACCTGGAGTGGGGCACAAAGTCAGTGTCAGACTTCCCAGTGCTTTAGTCTTTCTAAGCATCTTTAGAGGCAACTTGACCTATAAAGGTTCATTTTTCTCCTTAGTTGATTTTGTTGAGGGTATCTGAACTGAGGTGCTGCCACACCTCTGTCACACTGCAAACCAGTTGTGGACCAAGGGGAGAGAAGTAGGAATTAGAAAGAGGACATTTGAGCAAGGTGTTCTTCATCACCAGCTGAGGGAGGAAAACTGTGTACAATGTAAGGAAGCTCTCAAGACAGGCACATGCTATTTTAGCCTAAGGTTACTTGTTTGTAAGAAATGAGGTTTAAGTTATATTAATGCGAATGTACATTCCTCGTGTAGATGACAGGGAGTCGTCATGTTAAGGAGTAAAATTGCCTTCAGATATTTCAGTAAAAATAAATGAACTCCAGCATAGAGTTGAAACTATTATTTTCCCTCTTCATCCCTCCCTCTCTGTCTCCCACCTCCCTCCATCATCAAACCAGAGCAAACATCCCTCCTCAGCCTCCTTTAGTGCAGAAGAGAGTTTTCTGTTGCACCGGGGTCTTCTACCACACAGAGGAGGTAGGAAGATGACTGAAAACTTGAAGTCACAGCATACCCTCCCCTTGGTGGAAATGTGAGACACATACGCATGCTCGTGCACATGCACACACACACACACGCACATGCACCCCTATATACCTTTAGAAGATAACAAAGGCTGTGAAAATATTAAAACACAAGATAGGACCCAAGGGAATTAAGATTCTATAAAAACTTTAATACAATATAACCATCTCTGTTAAGTTTTTTAAATTGAAATTACATTAGATTTATGTATTAATTTTGGAAGAATCTGTACTTTTATAATGTTCCTAACCAAGAACATAGTATGCATCTTTCAATTTCTTCCTATACTATTTTTTGTATTTCAACAGGATTTCAACTTTTCTTCATATAGATCTTTCTTCATATAGAATTCTCATTAAATGAATTCCTAGGCACTTTTCTTCTTATTGTTGTCATTAAAAATAGAAATTCTTTCCTGTTTCCATTTCTCAATTATTGCTAAACAAGGGCAATTTATTGATTAAAAAATGATCCTGTACCTATTCACAAATTCATATTCATTCTCTCTTGTTTTTTAAAATATATTCATGTTGGTAAAATGATTAACCTTGTTTTTCTCCAATGACTTTTACATGATACTTAAGTTTTCTAAAACTTGTGTGGCATTTGCTATCAATAGTAAGTCAATAATGATGGTAGCAATAATCTATCTAGTTCTTGAAATTAATGTCAATGGCTTTGTTTAAAAATTACTTATAA
The DNA here is from genome assembly GCF_003255815.1 of Theropithecus gelada. NCBI lineage: Eukaryota > Metazoa > Chordata > Mammalia > Primates > Cercopithecidae > Theropithecus > Theropithecus gelada. The sequence continues at coordinate 21,225,295 of NC_037669.1, read as the reverse complement.
TGGTATCTACTGTTGATGCTTGAGAAATAATTTTTATTATATTTAAGTAGTTTTCATCTATTTAATGTCTCATTAAAAATGGTGGTTTAATTTTGAGTCTTTTTTCTGCATTTATTGATATCACGTGATATTTCTCCTGTAATTTCTTGATACAGTTTATTATGTTGATAGATTTTCAGATGTTGAACCTCCCTCACCTCCTGGAATAAGTTCTATTTAATCATAATGTATTATTTTCATGTAGAGGTGAATCCCATTCAATGACATTTTATTTAGAAAGTTACATGAAATGGATCTAAAGTAAGTGTTTTTAACTTATCCAGGCTAGAATCTCTTTGTCAGCTTTCCATGTAAACATGTGTTTGAAGTTGTGCCAGCAATGACTTTTCTTCCCACAGCTACTGGTGAAATCTTTTCCAACCCTCCAGGTCCCAATTAGTGACTTTTCATCTGTGAAACCTTACCTTACCTTGGTCTTGCCCCCTACTTCATAAAATAACTTCCTATTTCAAACCTTTGCAGTATGTTACAGTGTCAAAGTATAATTTTCAACAATTTTAACATGACACATATAAATACTTAGTGAGCTCTTGTAAAAAATGTATTTAACTCAATGATGGAGACAGCAGATGATAAATGAATTCAAAGGGCTTTTGTATTATATAGTTTGTTGGGAATGGCATGTTACAACGAGTTGGCTAAGTTAGAGATATAACTGGCCAGAGTTCTAAAGGGCAGTAACGTTGTACTTTTGGGGTTATTTTTTCTACTGAACAGAAATGTATTTGCATCTCTACTGGACAAAAATCTACAAGTTTTTACATATCCTCACAGAATCAACATTATATAGCAACTCAAAGAAAGGTATATCTCCCACAAGATTAAATAATTCTTGGGTGGACCCGTCAGATGACGTTTCAGTATGACATTTAAAGAATATACAGCGTTCCTTTTGTTGAATTTCCATTTTTGGATACTTTATTTTTAATAGTAGTAAATCCCACAAAAGGTACAGTCTACTTTATGTTTCAGTTTCATGCACATCTGACCTGTATCAGCATGGTGCGGCAGCAAGTATATGGGTTTGAATACATCACACAAACCAAGGTTTGAGTCTTGGCTCTGCAAACCTCATGCTTCGCCATGTATGGTTTGTGCAGTTGGAGCAGGGATTTGGGGAAGCTGGGAGGGGTAGAAAAGGCAGACTTTGGGCTTACGAGCATCAGGAGAAGGCATGCTGGTACCTCTCTGGCATTCTCTTTCGGTTACAACTCAACATGACCATATTTCACCTGCCTGAGGGTACCAACAGGGTCACAGTGACAGTAGCAAGTCAGAGTTCCTGTTTTGGCCTCCAGTTGCCTGGGTAGGACTTTCCATACCTTTCAAAGGGATCTTCTCCCCTAATATTTCTGGGTTTCCTCCAAAGGAGGCTCATCTAGCCACAAATCAATATGACAGCCACAGTCACTCAGCCTATTCTCCTTCTGGGATTTGGTCTCCTACCTTGGTGGTATTGGCTGTTTCTGGTGCCATTTGAAGCCGCTTATGGCAATGGAGATTGTTGGAGAATGGAGAAAGCAAGGGAGCTTCCTTCTTATGCTCCCAAAATGAATAAAACACCCTGTCTACCACTTCTGGCTGCCCCTCCCTGTTTTCCTATAACTGGGTATCTTAACAGGACAGAGTCTTCCAACAAATAGAGTTTGAGGACATGCCCTTTACCCAAGGACTGTTTATTTAGGTGTGATTCATGTGAGATCTTGCTTTAGGGTAAAGAAGGTGAGGATGATTTTAAACAACTGTTGTTGAGCTATTATTGAGTGCTAATTGGTACCAGTTGCTATGTGATAAAGATACAAAGGGACAATCCTGGCCCTTAAGGAGCTAGTTCAAACCATCTAGTTTAAGTAGAATAAACATAGTAAAAGGTCAAAGAATTTTGCAAAAATTAAGAAATCGAACAAAACACTGTAGGATGTAAACCCAGCCCAGGGCATTTGCTGTGAGGCTTTCAGTGGTGATTAGAGATCACATTCCTAAGTCATTAGAGAAACAGCATCAAGGTTGAAGGATGTTTTTCTCTTCAGAGAGAGCGCTTTGGTAGAGTTTATGTACTCAGTGTGAAGATGTTTTTGTGCTTATGTATGAAACAGCTAGGAGTTCAGGCTGAAATATTCTTGCCTCCCTGGCAGCTTTTCTCTCTTTTTTCTTTTACCTGGCAAACACATTGACTTGGAAAAACAATTCAAGTGCTCTTGTTATGCCAGCATGAATGTGTGCCATGTGCCTTGTCTAATCTTGCAAGTCCTCTACTCCTGCCTTCAAAAATACAAATTTGAAGTTTCTCTAACTAATTAGTCATTGCCTTTGCCTTCTTTTGTTGAAGAGAGCAATAGTTTTAAAATTATAAAGGTTAGCTACGAAGTCATGGGAAGGTGAAGATGTTGAAGTGTAAGAGGATTTTACAGTGCAGAGGGACTGGGCGTGGTGGCTCATGCCTGTGATCCTTGCATTTTGGAAGGTTGAGGCAGGTGGATAATTTGAGGTCAGGAGTTTGAGAACACCCTGGCCAATGTGGTGAAACCCCTCTCTACTAAAATTAAAAAAATTAGCTGGGTATGGTGGTGTGTGCCCGTAATCCCAACAAGGCGGGAGGCTGAGGCAGGAGAATCGCTTGAACCCTGGAGGCGAAGGTTGTAGTGAGCTGAGGTCACGCCATTGCACCTCAGCCTGGGGGACAAGAGCAAAACTCTGTCTCAAAAATAAAATAAAATAAAATAAATTAAATTAAATTAAAATAAAATAAAAAATAAAGTTCAGAGGGACTAAAAACAGAGCTTTTGAAGTAAGTACATAACCAGAAACCAGATCTGTCCTGAAGAAAGGTGTTTCTTCACTTTCTGAGTTATTGAGTAGGACTGTTCAATTTACAAGACTGTGTATCTTTGATGAGAGGGAAAATTACCATTAGTTTTCAAAAGGCTTCCCACACCACAGCTTTGCTGCTGCCAAGGAATAAATCACACCTCCTTTGTTTAATGATGAAATACAGTTGACCTTTGAACAACACAGGTTTGAACTCCCTGGGTCCACTTATATGCGGATTTTCTTCCACTTCTGCCATCCCTGAAACAGCAAGACCAACGCCTCCTCTTCCTCCTTCCCTACTCAGTGTGATGATGACAAGGATGAAGATCTTTATGATGATCCACTTACGCTTAACAGTAAATATATTTTCTCTTCCTTATGATTTTCTTTTTATCATTTTCTTTTCTCCAGATTACTTTATTGCAAGAGTACAGTATATAATACATATAACATACCAAATATGTGCTGAGTTATGTTATTGGTAAGGCTTCCAGTTAACAGTAGACTATTAATTAAGTTTATGTGGAGAGTCAAAAGTCATCTGTGGAGTTTCAACTGTATGAGGAGTCAGTGCCCCTAATCCCTGCGCTGTTCAAGGGTCAGTTGTGCTATATACCTGGGAAACTTAAAAACAAAAAGGCCTTGGCCTCACTTTAGGTGAATTGAGTCTGAGTCTCTGAGCTGAGTCCTGTACTCCCTGTGTCAGTATGTTTTAAAAGTCGGCCAGGTGATTTTAATGTGCAGCCAGGTGATTTTAATGTGTAGCCAGGTTAGAGAATCATTGCCCTTCTCCAACTGTACCATGAGATGACACTGTGTTTACTTAGTTGTCTTGGAAGCAATTGGGGTATTGTGTTGCCAGCTTTTTATCACAGCTTCTATGGTTGTGTAACCTAGACACGAATCCCTCGTCATAGTTGGGTGGTATAGTCAAGTAGCAAAACATCTGGCCAGGCTCACAGGCACAATTCTGTGGAAGGTTCAATCTAAGAGGATCCTTATCACAAGAAGGCATTAGTCTTATTCATTTTCTAAGATTTGTTAAAATCAGTAATTATTTTATGAATTTTATAATAATCACATCATTTTTCCTCCTCTGACTAACTGATGTGATGAATTATTTTAATATTTCCCCAACAGGAAACTTCTTGTGTTTTGGGGATAAAACCAACTATGACATGATGTATTCTTCTCTAGCATGAGGCTGGATTTGATTTTTCTAAAATAGTTTACATTATAATGGGATTCTTTCTTAAAAAATCTTATTTGATAGAACTCCCCAGTAACTTGTATTGGCAATTTCTATAGACAATGAGTTTCAAGGATACAAGGACTAAGTAAGGAGACAGAGATAGCTGGTCTTTAAAAATAGTGAGGAATAAAAATGAATTTCCAGTTACTCCTCAAGGGTTGTAAGTTTAACTTATATGTTGAAGGAGAAAAACATTTAAGGCATACTTGGAAATCATTTTATTCATCCCCATCTCTCATTCAATTTTTTTCTATGAAAATAGGTGTTTCTTTGCCTTTGGCTAAGATCTAAATGCTCAGATATCAAGTCTTCTTTTCCTATTCAAAGAGTCTAGTTTAAGTGAATAAAACATTGAGAATCATGAAACAGTCAAAACTAAGTTAAACTTCTCTTCTACTTCAGTTTCTATCTTCTGTCAGAGGGATGGGTTCAGGTTAGGTTTCTTTTTCTCTCTCTCTTTTCCATGCCAGCTCCTCTTCCCTTCTCGCTTTCTATCCTAGGCTTCTGAACCATATCCCAGGTTTGAACCATAGGGAAACGAGAAATGGGTAATAACCAGGAAAGGTTTTGCATGACTGACCCCAATTTATAAAGACTTGGCTTCTTCTACCCTTAGTGTATATTTAAAGCTGAGCCTCATGGGAGGCTTTGTTGGTCTTCAGGGACCTCTTCTCCACCAAACTACAGCAGCCCCCTATCTGTAGTTCAATAAATATTTTTTTTAGCTGGTACTTAAAACTCCTTCTTCAGTCTTCAGACCTCTGGCAGTACAACTTTAGCTTTTATGCACTGGGTTTCCCATACCTCCAGGCAGTCCCCCAGGCAGGCAGATTCTGACCTCTGACCATCCCTAGTCTGGGAGAAGCATCAATACATCCCTTGTCCCAAGCAACTCTGGAATTACAGACTTATGGACTGAATGTGTCCCCACTAAATTCATGTTGAAATCCTTACCCACAAGGTAATGGTATTAGGAGGCAAGACCTTTGAGAAATGATTAGGTTTAGATGAGGTCATGAGAGTGGGACCCCCATGATGGGATTAGTGTCCTTATAAAAAGAGACACCAGAGAACTTGATTCCCTTTCCTCTCTCTGCCATGTGAGGACACTGTGAGAAGACAGCTGCTTACAAATGAGGAAAAGGGCCCTCACCAGAACCTGACCAATCAGTACCTTGATCTTGGATCTCTCAGCTACAGAATTGTGAGAAATAAATATCTGTTGTTTAAGCCACTTGGGTTATGATATTTTGTTATAGCAGCCTGCGCTGACCAAGATATATGCTGTCCCAAATATGGCTATCGTGCTTGCTCTGTCTTCAAAGTAGGAGCTCCACACAACACCTCTTACTTTCAGCCAGGTGTCTGAAACTTATTGGGAAATTATACTCTGTATCTGCAAACCCAAGGATACATATTAAGCCCTCCAAGTGGTCTTTCTAAAGACTCTCTCACAAGGTTTGAGGAAAGTAGAAGGACCTGCTTTCCAAGGCTCATAACCCACCAACAATTCTCTCTAAAGGAGTTTTCTCACCATTTGGCTTCTGATATGGTTTAGCTATGTCCCCTCTCAAATCTCATGTTGAATTGTGATCCCCAGTATTAGAGGCGAGTCCTGGTTGGAGGGAATTGGATCATGGGGGTGGTTTCTAATGGTTTAGCACCACCCCCTAATGCTGTCTCGTGATAGAGCTCTTACAAGATCTGGTTGTTTAAAAGTGTTAGCACCTCCCCTTCACTCTCTCTCTCTTGTCTGCCATGTGAAGATGGCTTCCCTTTGCCTTCCACCATGACTGTAAGTTTCCTGAGGCCTCCTCAGAGGTAGAAGCCTGTACAGCCCACAGAACTGTGAGCCGATTAAACCTTTTTTAAAATTTTTACATAAATTACTCAGTCTCAGGTAGTAGCAATTCGAGAACAGTCTAATACAGGTTCCTTATCTTTTCTAGAAGGCTGGAAAGTGTTACAAACTTGGCTCTTTGCTGCTTTTTTAGAAGCCCTGCACAGTCTAGCATGCTTCTTGAGAATGTGGCAATAGTAGGTACCTATCTCTCCGAGGTCTCAGCCAAAACAGGGAGAGGGATCCTATTTTAATATCTTGTTATACAGAAGAATATTAGTTTGTATTGGATATTTCAGTAAGGATAGCCTAGAGAGAAGGAAGTAATCAGGCAGTGATACTTAAGGACACAGGCTTTGAAGGTCTGAATTGACTCATTGTAGTCTTATTTATAAAAATCTGACAGTTTTAGCCTACCCTGAACCTGTCTTCTCTTTATATTTACCAACCCCAGCCTCCTCATTTCTCCTATTAGTTTTTGCCTGATATTTTTCGAAATGCCTCTATGTGAACTTCATATATTCAATTTCACTTGCCTTTGGTGAGTATTCTGCTCAGTTATGTAGGCTCCCTTCATATGCTCCTTAAATCCAGGTTTTCAGAGTGTCTTCTGGAACATTATTTCTGAAAGAGAAGCCAAAATAATGATGTAATTCCATTTATTTAGTGAATGTTGCATGCATCTTATATCTGTTTTTGTGACTCATAGTGCATGAAGCATATCAAAGGGTTTGAGAAATCCTGCAATAAAGAAATTGGTTTAGCTTTTTAAAAACCAAGCACTTCACAAGCTTATTTGACCATAGACTGATATTACTAATATTCATCTGGTGGGACTTATATTATCCATAGGATATATTTGGAAATGCTCATTTATACTATACTACTGTGCTGCTCAGGGCTTTGTTATGATGTACTCTTCTATTATACGTGATGTCAAAAAGAAATCAGGGAAGCTCCTTGTCATTTATCCCATTTGGAGCTCTGTATTTTCTCTCGAATCAAAAGAATGTGGTATTTCCTTGTTAATTTCCTTTCATAATTTCTCTTTAGAGTTTTATTAATCATAGAAACATCCCTTAAATATTTCTGATGTGTCAGTTATTTTTTTATAATGATAATTTCCCAATTTTTCCTTTAATCAATATCTTATTATTCATCCTTTTAGTAAAAATCTGAAATCATGCTTTTAGTAGATAAGTAGTATATATTTATTTTAGAAAAATCAGAAATACAGATAAGAGAGAATGATGACTCATAATCTCATGTGACTTAGAGATAGTTGTTCACCTTTTGGAATATATGTTTCTAGGTCATTTTCTGTATGTGCACAGCCCACCCTGTACATGCTGTTTTTATGTATGTGTGTGTCAAACATACATCTATAAGACTTATAATGGCATAACATTCTATTAGATTTTGTAATTTAACTGACTTCCTGCTTAAGTATGTTTAGGTGCTTTGTAATTTTTCGCAATTACTGACAACTATGGTGAAGATTTGTGTGCCTAAATTCTTGCAGATATCTTTCATTTCTTCCTTATGAAGTAGTTTCTATTAATTGAAATAAATTCTTGGAATTTTAGGTCAAGAGAATGCACAAAACTCTAAATCTTTTCTAGGTATTACTAAGATAACCTTGGTAGAAGGCAAATCAATTTGCTATCCCATTTAAATAGTATTAAAAGACTGTTGGTCTTAATACATCTCAGATATTTCCAACGGTGTTATCTTTCTCAGTTCATTAGCTCTTTGGTAAAGGATGATGTGATACTGGGAACATGGAATTCCACAGACTTGGAGTAAAATTAGTCTGTGTAACTCGGGATATTTCATTTAACCTTCCCAAGCCTCAGATTCTTTATCAGTAAAAGTAGGATAAATGTTTCATATAGGGTTACTAAGGGATTAAATTTTGCACACAGAAAGTGTCTGGTACATATCTCATATGTATACTCATAGAACATGTATTGAATGTCTTTATATTTTAACTGTATGCCATGTTTTCTCTCATTTAATTGTCAAAACCCTAGGAAGAATAATTGTCTCCATTTTGCTCAGATTTAGAGAAGACAGACACTTGCCAAGTGCTTTCACTGTTGGAGACAGGCAAAGTGACTCTCAGCAGGAAGAACTCTAGTGTGATAAATACAGGCATAGTCACTGGGTAAATAACAACAGTGCTGACAGCTGGATTCTGGCTGCCTCTTATCTGTCTCCAAGCTGATGCACCATATGGCTTACTTAGGCCCTCAGTCACAGAGTGAGCATGAAAATGGAAGGAATCTGCAGAACAAATCAATGAACAAACAAATAGGAGAGCCCCTTACAGAAAGTAAGTAGACGATAGATGAACATTTCTTTACATGACATGCGATAAGGCATGAGCAAGTACAGACTGACAAACAAGTCATAATATACAAGATAACATATTTATAACTAGGAATGAAGGCATCCTAAAGTATACAGAATAACCTTCACAGATACTGTACCTTCCTACCAATATCCAGAGAAGGAATATATGGCCTGACCAGGAAGAGAAACATCATGTTAACAGGCATTAGGGAACCTTGGTTGTGCCCTGGTATCTTTGTAGATGAGCTCTAGACATTGCCCCTAAAACAGCTGTAAGACTATCTGGAAGAAGGGAGAATTCTGGTCGAGTAAGATCCATCACTTGTTTGCCAGTAAAATGGGGAAATGCTCATATTTGTGGAGCCTTCTTGTCATATGCTTCATGGTATCTGAGATTCCCCTTGACAGGACAATATTAGGGATGTTTGGTGGTTCAGATCAAAATCTAACATTGCCATAAGTCAATTTTGCATTGTGGTAAAATATAGCATAAAACTTACCATTACAACTTTCTTAACTGTATAGTTTAGTGTCATTGAATATATTAATATTGTTGTGCAACCATTACCATCATCCATCAACAGAACGTTCGGGAGAACTGAAACTGTGAACCCAATAAACAGTAACTCTTCATTCTCTCTCATTCCAGTCCCTTATAATCATTATTTTACTTTCTGTCTCTATGCATTTGACTATTCTAGTACCTTCTATAAATGAATTATACAATATATGTCTTCCTGTGTTTGGCTTATTTCACTTAGCATAACGTCTTTAATGATCATCCATGTTGTAGCATGTATCAGAACATCATTTCCTTTTAAGGCTCAATAATATTCCATTGTATGTATATATTACATTTTATTTATCTATTCATTTGTTGATAGACATCTGAATTGGTTTCACCTTTTGACTGTGGTGAATAATGCTGCTATGAACATAGGTGTACAAATATCTGATTGAGTACTTGCTTTCATGCTTTTGGGTATATGCAAGAAACCTGTATATTTGGATATATTGTAGGTTCAGTTCCAGACCACCACAATAAAGCAAATATTGTCATAAAGTCACACAATTTTTTTGGTTTCCCAGTGCATATAAAAGTTATGTTTACACTCTAGTAGGTGTGCAATGGCATTATGTCTAAAAAAGCAGTACATATAAGTTAACTAAAAATACTTTTTTTTGGCAAACATGCTAATCATCAGAGCCTTCAGCAAGTCATAATCTTTTTGTTCATGGAGGGTCTGGCTTTCATGTTTATGGCTGCTGACTTATCGGGTTGGTGGTTGCTGAAGGTTGGCGTGGCAATTTCTTACAATAAGGCAATGCAGAAGTGTGCTGCATTGATTGACTCTTTCACAAAAAAATTCTCTGTAGCATATGGTGCTCTTTGATAGCATTTTACCCACAGTAGAGCTTCTTTCAAAATTGGAGTCAATCCTCTCAAAATTGCTGCTTTACCCACTAAGTTTATGTGATATTTTAAATCCTTTGTTGTCATCTCAACAATGTTCATAGCATCTTTTTTTTTTCCTTCTTTTTTTTTTCTTTTTTTTTTAAAATTTATTTATTATTATTATACTTTAAGTTGTAGGGTACATGTGCATAACGTGCAGGTTTTTTACATATGTATACTTGTGCCATGTTGGTGTGCTGCACCCATCAACTCGTCATTTACATCAGGTATAACTCCCAATGCAATCCCTCCCCCCTCCCCCCTCCCCATGATAGGCCCCGGTGTGTGATGTTCCCCTTCCTGAGTCCAAGTGATCTCATTGTTCAGTTCCCACCTATGAGTGAGAACATGCGGTGTTTGGTTTTCTGTTCTTGTGATAGTTTGCTAAGAATGATGGTTTCCAGCTGCATCCATGTCCCTACAAAGGACACAAACTCATCCTTTTTTATGGCTGCATAGTATTCCATGGTGTATATGTGCCACATTTTCTTAATCCAATCTGTCACTGATGGACATTTGGGTTGATTCCAAGTCTTTGCTATTGTGAATAGTGCTGCAATAAACATACGTGTGCATGTGTCTTTATAGCAGCATAATTTATAATCCTTTGGGTATATACCCAGTAATGGGATGGCTGGGTCATATGGTACATCTAGTTCTAGATCCTTGAGGAATCGCCATACTGTTTTCCATAATGGTTGAACTAGTTTACAATCCCACCAACAGTGTAAAAGTGTTCCTATTTCTCCACATCCTCTCCAGCACCTGTTGTTTCCTGACTTTT